>NW_025535508.1:17500-70000 GCF_020615455.1 Coregonus clupeaformis
AGTCACAACACAGCTTCTTTATTTTCTATAGGTGGAACCTAGCCTGGTGCCAGTGTGTTTCTGCTCTCTTGTCAACTAACTCATGGAATCATCATACCAAACATGTTTGGCTTGACAATGACAGAAATGGAGTCGGCAAGAGCACAAACTCACCTTGGACCAGGCTATATGGTTTAAATCCAGTTCCTGAAGAACTTCATATGAATACTGTACATAAGCATTTCAAGCACATTAACAGAACATGGCAGGGAGCCTTGCAGGATCTGTGGCATCACATTAACAGCACATGGCAGGGAACCTTGCAGTATCTGTGGCATCACATTAACAGAACATGGCAAGGAACCTTGCAGGATCTGTGGCATCACATTAACAGAACGTGGCAGGGAACCTTGCAGGATCTGTGGCATCACATTAACAGAACATGGCAGGGAGCCTTGCAGGATCTGTGGCATCACATTAGCAGAACATGGCAGGGAACCTTGCAGGATCTGTGGCATCACATTAACAGAACATGGCAGGGAACCTTGCAGGATCTGTGGCATCACATTAACAGAACATGGCAGGGAACCTTGCAGGATCTGTGGCATCACATTAACAGAACATGGCAGGGAACCTTGCAGGATCTGTGGCATCACATTAACAGAACATGGCAGGGAACCTTGCAGGATCTGTGGCATCACATTAACAGCACATGGCAGGGAACCTTGCAGGATCTGTGGCATCACATTAGCAGAACATGGCAGGGAACCTTGCAGGATCTGTGGCATCACATTAACAGAACATGGCAGGGAACCTTGCAGGATCTGTGGCAGCACATTAACAGAACATGGCAGGGAGCCTTGCAGGATCTGTGGCAGCACATTAACAGAACATGGCAGGGAGCGTTGCAGGATCTGTGGCATCACATTAACAGAACATGGCAGGGAACCTTGCAGGATCTGTGGCAGCACATTAACAGAACATGGCAGGGAACCTTGCAGGATCTGTGGCATCACATTAACAGAACATGGCAGGGAACCTTGCAGGATCTGTGGCATCAGAAGCAAAGGCGGCAGACCAATGTTTACTTGTCGTTTTTTTAACTGCACAGTCAACTTCCCTCTGATACTGATCACAAAATCAGTGCTCTGTGAGTAAACGCTTTTCCTGATACTGATCATAGGTGTGTGGTAGAGAGAGTTTTAGACAGTTGAAAGTGTTATCAATAGCTTTAAGACATCCACAATGATGCAACAGATGACTGAGAAGCAGACTCAAGCCACATGTTCTCTTTCATGCACACAAGCAAAGCCAGGGCACGACACAACACACACTGGGCTGGCACCTGGACCCAGGGCACGACACAACACACACTGGGCTGGCACCTGGACCCAGGGCACGACACAACACACACTGGGCTGGCACCTGGACCCAGGCTGCCTCCTAAATGGTACTCTGTTCCTTATATAGTGCACTACTATTGACCAGGACCCATAGGGCTCTGGTCAAAAGTATTACACTATATAGGTCATAGAATGATAAGACTGGTAAACTGATAGACTGGTAGACTGATAAGACTGATAAGACTGGTAGACTGATAAGACTGGTAAACTGATAGACTGGTAGACTAATAAGACTGGTAAACTGATAGACTGGTAGACTGATAAGACTGATAAGACTGGTAGACTGATAAGACTGATAAGACTGGTAGACTGATAAGACTGATAAGACTGATAAGACTGATAGACTGATAAGACTGATAAGACTGATAAGACTGATAAGACTGATAAGACTGGTAAACTGATAGACTGGTAGAATGATAAGACTGGTAAACTGATAGACTGGTAGACTGATAAGACTGGTAGACTGATAAGACTGGTAGACTGATAAGACTGGTAGACTGGTAGACTGATAAGACTGATAAGACTGGTAGACTGATAAGACTGATAAGACTGGTTGACTGGTTGACTGGTAGACTGGTTGAGTGGTAGACTGATATATTGATAGCTAGCAGGACTTTGGATAAGGGTTGACCTTAATTACTTTTCAACAGAATCAATTAGAGGTGGGTTACACTGAAATTCCACCAGGAAATCCTCCTTCAGCTGAAAAACAAACATCTCTTTATGTCCTCATTGATTTCCTCAATCAGACTAGAGCTCACCTGAAATGGCTTTGAGCCCAATCCTGGAGTGGAACATCGGATCAATCAGACTACAGCTCGCCTGAAATGGCTTTGAGCCCAATCCTGGAGTGGAACATCAGATCAATCAGACTAGAGCTCACCTGAAATGGCTTTGAGCCCAATCCTGGAGTGGAACATCGGATCAATCAGACTAGAGCTCACCTGAAATGGCTTTGAGCCCAATCCTGGAGTGGAACATCGGATCAACCAGACTAGAGCTCACCTGAAATGAATTTGAGCCCAATCCTGGAGTGGAACATCAGATCAATCAGACTAGAGCTCACCTGAAATGGCTTTGAGCCCAATCCTGGAGTGGAACATCGGATCAATCAGACTAGAGCTCACCTGAAATGGCTTTGAGCCCAATCCTGGAGTGGAACATCGGATCAATCAGACTAGAGCTCACCTGAAATGGCTTTGAGCCCAATCCTGGAGTGGAACATCGGATCAATCAGACTAGAGCTCACCTGAAATGGCTTTGAGCCCAATCCTGGAGTGGAACATCGGATCAATCAGACTAGAGCTCACCTGAAATGGCTTTGAGCCCAATCCTGGAGTGGAACATCAGATCAATCAGACTAGAGCTCACCTGAAATGACTTTGAGCCCAATCCTGGAGTGGAACATCAGATCAATCACTATAGCCCAACTAATGGTCCTAATAATCCCTTCGTTTTTATTGGTGTGTATTGAACTACTTTACTTAGAATACAATGGCAATCATTTCCTAGAATGCTCTTCTGCATCTTGGCTATATTTAGTACATTTCCATGAAGTTTATGGGCCAGGTTTCTATGTACCGTACAAGGCAAGGTACGGTTAACCAGTCAGCATATTCAGGTTGAATGGAAAGAAGAACGTCGTCTAACCAACCTCCTGCTGACTCACTGTACTTTCGCTGACACTGCCTGATACACACACACACACACACACACACACACACACACACACACACACACACACACACCGTGCTCTCACACACACACACACACACACACACACACCGTGCTCTCACACACACACACACACACACACACACACACACACACACCGTGCTCTCACACACGCACGCACACACAGAAACGCGCACGCGCACGCACACTCACAATTCATATTTTCAGCAACCTATCAGAGCAACAATCTCAGGCCTAGATATCAGGTATAGGGCCTTTCTGAAACTCAAGCATCTCAGGCCTAGATATCAGGTATGGGGCCTTTCTGAAACTCAACAATCTCAGGCCTAGATATCAGGTATGGGGCCTTTCTGAAACTCAACAATCTCAGGCCTAGATATCAGGTATAGGGCCTTTCTGAAACTCAACAATCTCAGGCCTAGATATCAGGTATGGGGCCTTTCTGAAACTCAACAATCTCAGGCCTAGATATCAGGTATAGGGCCTTTCTGAATCTCAACAATCTCAGGCCTAGATATCAGGTATGGGGCCTTTCTGAAACTCAACAATCTCAGGCCTAGATATCAGGTATGGAGCCTTTCTGAAACTCAACAATCTCAGGCCTAGATATCAGGTATGGAGCCTTTCTGAATCTCAACAATCTCAGGCCTAGATATCAGGTAAGGAGCCTTTCTGAAACTCAACAATCTCAGGCCTAGATATCAGGTATAGGGCCTTTCTGAAACTCAACAATCTCAGGCCTAGATATCAGGTATGGAGCCTTTCTGAAACTCAACAATCTCAGGCCTAGATATCAGGTATGGGGCCTTTCTGAAACTCAACAATCTCAGGCCTAGATATCAGGTATGGGGCCTTTCTGAAACTCAACAATCTCAGGCCTAGATATCAGGTATGGGGCCTTTCTGAAACTCAACAATCTCAGGCCTAGATATCAGTTATGGAGCCTTTCTGAAACTCAACAATCTCAGGCCTAGATATCAGGTATGGAGCCTTTCTGAAACTCAACAATCTCAGGCCTAGATATCAGTTATGGAGCCTTTCTGAATCTCAACAATCTCAGGCCTAGATATCAGGTATGGAGCCTTTCTGAAACTCAACAATCTCAGGCCTAGATATCAGGTATGGAGCCTTTCTGAAACTCAACAATCTCAGGCCTAGATATCAGGTATGGAGCCTTTCTGAAACTCAACAATCTCAGGCCTAGATATCAGGTATAGGGCCTTTCTGAAACTCAACAATCTCAGGCCTAGATATCAGGTATGGAGCCTTTCTGAATCTCAACAATCTCAGGCCTAGATATCAGGTATGGGGCCTTTCTGAAACTCAACAATCTCAGGCCTAGATATCAGGTATGGAGCCTTTCTGAAACTCAACAATCTCAGGCCTAGATATCAGGTATGGAGCCTTTCTGAATCTCAACAATTTCAGGCCTAGATATCAGGTATAGGGCCTTTCTGAATCTCAACAATTTCAGGCCTAGATATCAGGTATAGGGCCTTCCTGAATCTCATACAATGGAAACTCTTTATGCCCAATGTATTGTTTATAAGGTGGATACACAGGTGTTCTGTTCACTCATATATCGTCAATCAGTTGGGTGTAAAAGTTAGAGGAGGAAGGGGGGTCATTGACAACAGCCCAAAGAGAAGGAAGGTACAGTATAACAGCGGGGAGACCAGACCATGTTACCTCGTGATACCAAACGTGACTATGCTGACTGTCACGCCCCTGCAAAGGAGGATGGGGAGAGAGAATGGGTTAAAGAGAAATGATTTCAGCCATATCCATGACATTTACTTAGTCTCTCTAGTTCATTACTTTATACACTAACTACAGTGACATCCTCTCCTACTGTGGTAGACACTGTAATAACTACACTGACCTCCTCTCCTACTGTGGTAGACACTGTAATAACTACACTGACCTCCTCTCCTACTGTGGTAGACACTGTAATAACTACACTGACCTCCTCTCCTACTGTGGTAGACACTGTAATAACTACACTGACCTCCTCTCCTACTGTGGTAGACACTGTAATAACTACACTGACCTCGTCTCCTACTGTGGTAGACACTGTAATAACTACACTGACCTCCTCTCCTACTGTGGTAGACACTGTAATAACTACACTGACCTCGTCTCCTACTGTGGTAGACACTGTAATAACTACACTGACCTCCTCTCCTACTGTGGTAGACACTGTAATAACTACACTGACCTCGTCTCCTACTGTGGTAGACACTGTAATAACTACACTGACCTCGTCTCCTACTGTGGTAGACACTGTAATAACTACACTGACCTCGTCTCCTACTGTGGTAGACACTGTAATAACTACACTGACCTCCTCTCCTACTGTGGTAGACACTGTAATAACTACACTGACCTCCTCTCCTACTGTGGTAGACACTGTAATAACTACACTGACCTCCTCTCCTACTGTGGTA
Source organism: Coregonus clupeaformis (assembly GCF_020615455.1). NCBI lineage: Eukaryota > Metazoa > Chordata > Actinopteri > Salmoniformes > Salmonidae > Coregonus > Coregonus clupeaformis. The sequence continues at coordinate 23,025 of NW_025535508.1, forward strand.
GACACTGTAATAACTACACTGACCTCGTCTCCTACTGTGGTAGACTCTGTAATAACTACACTGACCTCCTCTCCTACTGTGGTAGACACTGTAATAACTACACTGACCTCGTCTCCTACTGTGGTAGACTCTGTAATAACTACACTGACCTCCTCTCCTACTGTGGTAGACACTGTAATAACTACACTGACCTCGTCTCCTACTGTGGTAGACTCTGTAATAACTACACTGACCTCCTCTCCTACTGTGGTAGACACTGTAATAACTACACTGACCTCCTCTCCTACTGTGGTAGACACTGTAATAACTACACTGACCTCGTCTCCTACTGTGGTAGACACTGTAATAACTACACTGACCTCCTCTCCTACTGTGGTAGACACTGTAATAACTACACTGACCTCGTCTCCTACTGTGGTAGACACTGTAATAACTACACTGACCTCGTCTCCTACTGTGGTAGACACTGTAATAACTACACTGACCTCCTCTCCTACTGTGGTAGACACTGTAATAACTACACTGACCTCCTCTCCTACTGTGGTAGACACTGTAATAACTACACTGACCTCCTCTCCTACTGTGGTAGACACTGTAATAACTACACTGACCTCCTCTCCTACTGTGGTAGACACTGTAAGAACTACACTGACCTCGTCTCCTACTGTGGTAGACACTGTAATAACTACACTGACCTCGTCTCCTACTGTGGTAGACACTGTAATAACTACACTGACCTCGTCTCCTACTGTGGCAGCCTTGACCCAGGCTCCGTCCTTATATCTGTAGTTCAGCGGAGAGCGGAAGTTGGCGTTATACTCTGATTTCACCTTTCTGGAGAGAGGGACAGAAACACAGAGACAGGGCAAGACTGAACACAGGCCAAGTCAGATATTGTATGTTCAGCGATCATTAGCATTGCGCTTAGCATTAGCATTCCTAAACTAAAATGTATTAGTTGAATAGGCCACGTGTGAATGACCAAACCCTGCTGCTGTCCGTTGCAGAAGTTCCATGTGATCCTCAGAGAGAGGCAACAATGTTACCAGTAAGTCCCAAAATACTGCATGACACATAGCAGGAACTGAAGATGGAAAGAGACAATATACAATACATGAGAGTTCCTATTTCTGACAGGTTCCCTCTCTCTTTCCCATTCCCCTTCCCCACCCCTGACCGCTGGCTCCAGGTGAAGTTTCCCCTAGGTACAGATCTGGGATCAGCTCCCCCTCCCCCCAATCCTAACCTTAACCATTACTGGGAAGAATGCTAAACGGACCCAGGATCAGCGTGTAGAGGTAACTTCACCCTACAATCTACCCTGTAATCACACCTGACCTCTGACCGCTGATCTCACCTGTGGGGAAGAGGTGCCTTCTGGGGGCTCTGTGACTTCACTTCCTGTTCCTGTTGCAGCGGCCTGCCCCCGTCCTCCTGCTGCTCCTGCGGCTGTGGAACCGGAATGTTCTCCTCTACGATGCTGGACTTTCTCTCTCTCTGTTCCCTCTTCTTCTTCCTCTTGCTCTGATGTCATCATCCCAACAAACAGAACAGAGCCATTCATAAAGGCTGCGTCGTCCCAAATGGCACCCTATTCCCTACATAGTGCACTACTTTTGACCAGAGCCCTATATAGGAATAGGGTGCCATTTGGGATGCAACCAGCCAGTCAGTCAGAGGAATCTGGGGATAGAACCAGTGGAACCAGTACAGAAATACCACCAACCCTCATGTACACTCCAGCGGGTGTATCCGGTGTGGCATGTGGAGTACATTATCTAAAGAACTGCTTTCTTTACCTTCATATTGGAAGTTCTAGCTGTGCATTGTATTTCTCCAAGGGGTTTTTGAAATGTCAATAAACTGAGAAAAACCTTGCGGTCAATGTCCTAATGTATCCTTATCTTCCCAGAGGTCAGTTACAAATATTTGTTTTAAGTAAGTAGGCTATCTGCTTCCTTATTGAAATGCAAAATGTACCGTTGAAGACATTGCCAATGCTGGGAATATTGTACTGTGGCCTAATCTTGGCACCCAGAACCAGATCCTCGCGTGAGTGCTGATCTCCGGTCAGCTACTACACCTCTGTAAAGTCTGTCACGTAAGAGGTTGAATAAATCAATTACCAGAACAAAGAAAGATTGAGTTGTAGTGTGTAGTGAGTAGAACTTGGAAGTACCTTAGATGCTTTCTCAGGTGAAACATTCTCCCTCCGGAACAGAGGCACCTGGTCCCCCTCTAGGTCCCTGCGTAGCCGCGGCCCTCTGGGACGGGGAGAGGCTTTAAAGCTCCTGCTGTACTCACTCTCCAACACCACCGCCGGGTTAGACTTGAAGGGAGGGATGGAACGGTTGCTGGTGTACAGCATCTGGAGAAAACCACGCAGGAAACGTACTGTAACTCATCATTGATTCATTCTAAAAACACTCTGCTACCATCTACTGGCTGTTTGACCAAACAGCATCTCTGCACCACAGCTTGGGTAGGCAGCCTCCCTCTCCAACTAGTAATTAGTCTTGAAAACCCGACCCTAGGCAACAGTGACTAGGATCTGGCTTCAACTACGTCACTGTCTACGTCACCACTTTATCCGCTTGAATAAAATACTAAATACCAGCTAGCAAGATGGAGAACACAGAGGTTATATTTCGCACCTCAACTAAAAACACTGCAAAGTTTGGTTTTAAATCACGCCGATTCTGGCATGTCTGCCTCGTGATTTGTCGGGATAGTCCCCAGAATTCCCCCCCCCCCCCTTATCGACATAGGTAGTGACGTTGTCACGCCCTGGCTCTGGGGACTCTTTTATGTTGAGCCAGGGTGTTAGTTTCTATGTGTAATTTCTATGTTTCGTTTTCTATGTTCATGGTCTAGTTTATGTGTTTCTATGTTGGCCGGGGTGGTTCCCAATTAGAGACAGCTGTGGCTCGTTGTCTCTGATTGGGAACCATACTTAGGTAGCCTGTTGTGCACTTGTCTTTTGTGGGATCTTGTTCCGTGTAGGTTGGTGTTTTGTTACCTTAGGACTTCACGTATCGTTTTGTTGTTTTGTTGTATTGTAATAGTACTCATTAAAAGATGTACGCATATCACGCTGCGCCTTGGTCCACTTCTTACGACGATCGTGACAGAAGATCCCACCATAACAGGACCAAGCAGCGTGTCCAGGAGCAGACAGCCTGGACTTGGGAGGAGATCTTGGACGGGCAGGGATCCTGGACTTGGGAGGATATCCAGGCCGGAATGGATTGCCGTCCGTGGGAGGAGACGGTGGAGGCGCGCCATAGAGAGGAGCAGCGGCGCCAACCGTGCCGACGTCGGGCACGCAAGAGGCAACCCCAATAATTTTTTGGGGGGGGGCACACGGCATGGACGACGGGGCTGCTGGAGGCAGCTACAGGGCGAGTTTGTGGATTAGGAGGCCACCGGGTTTGGGGGGCTGGAAGGGAGGTTGGCGGAGCCTAGAGGTAGAGCAGAGCCAACTCCCCGTACTCAGGCTAGGGAGCGTGAGACTGGGCAGGTTCCGAGGTATGCGGAGCTGCGTACTGTGCCGGCACAGTCATGTACGTCCTGTGCTAGCACCACGCACGTGGCTCAACGCTCGTGGCCTCCAGTACCCCTCCTCGGTCCCGGATATCCTGCGCCAGTGTCACGTGCTGTAGTGCCAGTACGAGTACACAGCCCTGTACGTCCTGTGCTGATGCCTCACACAGAGTGTGTGGAAATAGGCATTCAGCCAGGACGGGTTGAGTCAGCTCTTCGCTCCAGACCTCCAGTCCGTCTCCACAGCCCGGTCCGGCCTGTTCCTGCCCCCCGCACCAAGCCTGTGGTGCGCGTTGCCAGCCCGGCCCGGCCTGTTCCTGCCCCTCGCACCAAGCCTGTGGTGCGCGTCGCCAGCCCGGCCCGGCCTGTTCCTGCTCCCCGCACCAAGCCTGTGGTGCGCGTCGCCAGCCCGGCCCGGCCTGTTCCTGCCCATCGCACCAAGCCTGTGGTGCGCGTCGCCAGCCCGGCCCGGCCTGTTCCTGCTCCCCGCACCAAGCCTGTGGTGCGCGTTGCCAGCCCGGCCCGGCCTGTTCCTGCTCCTCGCACCAAGCCTGTGGTGCGCGTCGTCAGCCCGGTCCGGCCTGTTCCTGCTCCCCGCACCAAGCCAGTGGTGCGCGTCGTCAGCCCGGTCCGCCCGTTCTGCTCCCCGCACCAAGCCAGTGGTGCGTGCGCCAGTCCGGCACAGCCCGTGCCTGTTTCACCGGTGCCTGGTCAGGTACCGGTCAGCTGCTCCACACCGGAGCCTAAGCAATCCGCTCCACCGATGTCCAGTCCAGCTCCAGCCAGCGGGGCCAGACCAGACCAGGGGCGCTATGGGGGGGTAGTTAGAGGGTGGTGGTCACGCCCGGAGGCGGAATGCCCACCCGGCCCCTCCCCTGTTGGGTTTAGTTGCCGCGGTCGCAGTCCGCGCCTTTGGGGGGGGGTACTGTCACGCCCTGGCTCTGGGGACTCTTTTATGTTGAGCCAGGGTGTTAGTTTCTATGTGTAGTTTCTATGTTTCGTTTTCTATGTTGGCCGGGGTGGTTCCCAATTAGAGACAGCTGTGACTCGTTGTCTCTGATTGGGAACCATACTTAGGTAGCCTGTTGTGCACTTGTCTTTTGTGGGATCTTGTTCCGTGTAGGTTGGTGTTTTGTTACCTTAGGACTTCACGTATCGTTTTGTTGTTTTGTTGTATTGTAATAGTACTCATTAAAAGATGTACGCATATCACGCTGCGCCTTGGTCCACTTCTTACGACGATCGTGACAGACGTAGTTTCTCTATGCCAAAAGACTCAATCATTGAAACCAGATCCTAGTCACTGTGTTGCCTAGGAGTCAGGTTTTCAAGACTAACTAGTAATGGGGCAGAAAGGGTGACCAACCCTGGGTTCAGGGTGTAACAAGAAGCAGTGAATCTTACTGAATACTTGTGCATATATCCCTCTATGACCAGGACATGCCTGTACATGTTCTAGTACAAACGTATTCCATCTCTGTTTGTATGGGCTATCAGGGCTTTAACATGGATGTGATGGATGCTTGGGGTTGTGTTAGTACAGACAAGAGGAGGATAAGAGTGGAACAACTGACACCTGTTCTGCAGCCAGCAGTGGGGAGGCGTGGCCGGCTACAGGTGTCTTCCACGGGAACTGTTTCCTGTACTCTGAGTTCTGTAGTCCAGTCCTCTGTCCAGAAGACTTCAGCCCTGCCTTTCTCCTCAACACATGGTCAACCTGGAATCACATCTCACACTTTACTACACAGGTAACTAGTAATAGCTCACTGTCTGATGCACAGGCCACGGGCTGCATAGAAGGCCTGGGTCAAATACGTGTGTCAAATGGTACTTTCAAATACTTGAGCTGCGCTTGATTTAGTTTGCCTGGTAACAATGGAGCCAATGGAATAGTCTCAAAAGTGCAAACCCCAAGCTAAATCGAGCACATGTATTTACATACATGAAATAAATAACAACCATTCTCACCCCATTGAAAGCTTGGTCCTGTCTCTCTACAGTAGCCAGGGGGCTCCGGGTGTGGGTCTGGCCCTGGAGAGTGTTGAGGCCTCGTTGGGGGTCCCCTGGAGGAGGGGGACCCCTAGGGGCCAGAGGGGTGTGGACTCTCTCTGGGGTAGGAGCCAGAGGAGAGGTACCAGGTCTGGGTGTCTCGTCCCGTCTCTGTGGGGGGCTCTGTGGTGGTGGGGTTCCAATGGAAGGAGCTGGACACCTGGGCCATGTGGGAGGAGGGCACCTTCCTCTTGGACAGAAACTGAGGCTCTCTACTGATACCTGGTGTAATATGGATGATAGAAGGAGAGATGATAGTGTCTCTACTGATACCTGGTGTAATATGGATGATAGAAGGAGAGATGATAGTGTCTCTACTGATACCTGGTGTAATATGGATGATAGAAGGAGAGATGATAGTGTCTCTACTGATACCTGGTGTAATATGGATGATAGAAGGAGAGATGATAGTGTCTCTACTGATACCTGGTGTAATACGGATGATAGAAGGAGAGATGATAGTGTCTCTACTGATACCTGGTGTAATATGGATGATAGAAGGAGAGATGATAGTGTCTCTACTGATACCTGGTGTAATATGGATGATAGAAGGAGAGATGATAGTGTCTCTACTGATACCTGGTGTAATATGGATGATAGAAGGAGAGATGATAGTGTCTCTACTGATACCTGGTGTAATATGGATGATAGAAGGAGAGATGATAGTGTCTCTACTGATACCTGGTGTAATATGGATGATAGAAGGAGAGATGATAGTGTCTCTACTGATACCTGGTGTAATATGGATGATAGAAGGAGAGATGATAGTGTCTCTACTGATACCTGGTGTAATATGGATGATAGAAGGAGAGATGATAGTGTCTCTACTGATACCTGGTGTAATATGGATGATAGAAGGAGAGATGATAGTGTCTCTACTGATACCTGGTGTAATATGGATGATAGAAGGAGAGATGATAGTGTCTCTACTGATACCTGGTGTAATATGGATGATAGAAGGAGAGATGATAGTGTCTCTACTGATACCTGGTGTAATATGGATGATAGAAGGAGAGATGATAGTGTCTCTACTGATACCTGGTGTAATATGGATGATAGAAGGAGAGATGATAGTGTCTCTACTGATACCTGGTGTAATACGGATGATAGAAGGAGAGATGATAGTGTCTCTACTGATACCTGGTGTAATATGGATGATAGAAGGAGAGATGATAGTGTCTCTACTGATACCTGGTGTAATATGGATGATAGAAGGAGAGATGATAGTGTCTCTACTGATACCTGGTGTAATATGGATGATAGAAGGAGAGATGATAGTGTCTCTACTGATACCTGGTGTAATACTGATGATAGAAGGAGAGATGATAGTGTCTCTACTGATACCTGGTGTAATATGGATGATAGAAGGAGAGATGATAGTGTCTCTACTGATACCTGGTGTAATACGGATGATAGAAGGAGAGATGATAGTGTCTCGACTGATACCTGGTGTAATATGGATGATAGAAGGAGAGATGATAGTGTCTCGACTGATACCTGGTGTAATACGGATGATAGAAGGAGAGATGATAGTGTCTCTACTGATACCTGGTGTAATATGGATGATAGAAGGAGAGATGATAGTGTCTCTACTGATACCTGGTGTAATATGGATGATAGAAGGAGAGATGATAGTGTCTCTACTGATACCAGGTGTAATATGGATGATAGAAGGAGAGATGATAGTGTCTCTACTGATACCAGGTGTAATACGGATGATAGAAGGAGAGATGATAGTGTCTCTACTGATACCTGGTGTAATATGGATGATAGAAGGAGAGATGATAGTGTCCCTACTGATACCTGGTGTAATATGGATGATAGAAGGAGAGATGATAGTGTCTCTACTGATACCTGGTGTAATACGGATGATAGAAGGAGAGATGATAGTGTCTCTACTGATACCTGGTGTAATATGGATGATAGAAAAGAGAGATGATAGTGTCTCTACTGATACCTGGTGTAATACCGATGATAGAAGGAGAGATGATAGTGTCTCTACTGATACCTGGTGTAATACGGATGATAGAAGGAGAGATGATAGTGTCTCTACTGATACCTGGTGTAATATGGATGATAGAAGGAGAGATGATAGTGTCTCTACTGATACCTGGTGTAATACGGATGATAGAAGGAGAGATGATAGTGTCTCGACTGATACCTGGTGTAATATGGATGATAGAAGGAGAGATGATAGTGTCTCGACTGATACCTGGTGTAATACGGATGATAGAAGGAGAGATGATAGTGTCTCTACTGATACCTGGTGTAATATGGATGATATAAGGAGAGATGATAGTGTCTCTACTGATACCTGGTGTAATATGGATGATAGAAGGAGAGATGATAGTGTCTTTACTGATACCAGGTGTAATATGGATGATAGAAGGAGAGATGATAGTGTCTCTACTGATACCAGGTGTAATACGGATGATAGAAGGAGAGATGATAGTGTCTCTACTGATACCTGGTGTAATATGGATGATAGAAGGAGAGATGATAGTGTCCCTACTGATACCTGGTGTAATATGGATGATAGAAGGAGAGATGATAGTGTCTCTACTGATACCTGGTGTAATACGGATGATAGAAGGAGAGGTGATAGTGTCTCTACTGATACCTGGTGTAATATGGATGATAGAAAAGAGAGATGATAGTGTCTCTACTGATACCTGGTGTAATACCGATGATAGAAGGAGAGATGATAGTGTCTCTACTGATACCTGGTGTAATAAGGATGATAGAAGGAGAGATGATAGTGTCTCTACTGATACCTGGTGTAATAAGGATGATAGAAGGAGAGATGATAGTGTCTCTACTGATACCTGGTGTAATATGGATGATAGAAGGAGAGATGATAGTGTCTCTACTGATACCTGGTGTAATACGGATGATAGAAGGAGAGATGATAGTGTCTCTACTGATACCTGGTGTAATATGGATGATAGAAGGAGAGATGATAGTGTCTCTACTGATACCTGGTGTAATACGGATGATAGAAGGAGAGATGATAGTGTCTCTACTGATACCTGGTGTAATAAGGATGATAGAAGGAGAGATGATAGTGTCTCTACTGATACCTGGTGTAATAAGGATGATAGAAGGAGAGATGATAGTGTCTCTACTGATACCTGGTGTAATATGGATGATAGAAGGAGAGATGATAGTGTCTCTACTGATACCTGGTGTAATATGGATGATAGTGTCTCTACTGATACCTGGTGTAATATGGATGATAGAAGGAGAGATGATAGTGTCTCTACTGATACCTGGTGTAATATGGAAGATAGAAGGAGAGATGATAGTGTCTCTACTGATACCTGATGTAATATGGATGATAGAAGGAGAGATGATAGTGTCTCTACTGATACCTGGTGTAATAAGGATGATAGAATGAGAGATGATAGTGTCTCTACTGATACCTGGTGTAATAAGGATGATAGAAGGAGAGATGATAGTGTCTCTACTGATACCTGGTGTAATATGGATGATAGAAGGAGAGATGATCGTGTCTCTACTGATACCTGGTGTAATATGGATGATAGAAGGAGAGATGATAGTGTCTCTACTGATACCTGGTGTAATACGGATGATAGAAGGAGAGATGATAGTGTCTCTACTGATACCCGGTGTAATACAGATGATAGAAGGAGAGATGATAGTGTCTCTACTGATACCTGGTGTAATACGGATGATAGAAGGAGAGATGATAGTGTCTCTACTGATACCTGGTGTAATATGGATGATAGAAGGAGAGATGATAGTGTCTCTACTGATACCTGGTGTAATATGGATGATAGAAGGAGAGATGATAGTTGACCGTGTGACTCAGTTGGTAGAGCATGGTGCTTGCAAAGCCAGGGTTGTGGGTTCTATTCCCACGGAGGACCAGTACCAAAATGTATGCACTCACTACTGTAAGTCTCTCCGGAGCGTCTGCTAAATGACTCAAAATGTAAATAGTAGAAGAGAAATAGTAGAGCTGGGCTCAGTGCTTTAAAGATGAAGATGCATGACAGGAATATGACTAATATCTATTGAATGATGCTTGATAAGTTAACTTGGTATATTATACTGTTACCGGTCATATAGACTCCTTTCTGTGTTTGAAACATTGCCACATGAGGGCAATGCTCGGAAGTTGGTGGCAGAACTCGGGGAGAACGCCAGCAAAAAAATGCCTCTATTTACATGTTGCTTATAAGTGCATTTCACAATACTTTTGGATTATAATTGGATTATTTAATATAATGCTTAATATAATGTGTGTGTCACAATCGCAAATCAACTGCATTATACTTTTAAAAAAACACTTCAACTTCAACTAGTAAAATGGCTCTTTGGCTAGCTTTTGCTACAGCCTACAGTATGTCTAGCTAACAACTGCTACATCCAAAATAGTTATTTTTCAAAGATCACAACCAAATATAATCTTACCGACAAAACATAATTGTAAGCGTATGAGACCCCAAAAAAGTTATTTTGTTTAGAAGCAATAAAAACGTAAATCTAGGCTATGTTGAATGGGCGCGCGCATAGTTGCGTGACGTCAGTGTGTGGTGTACCGGAAAGGGGGCTATACCAATCAATCAATACATCTTACCCATCTGGTCAGATCGAAGTCCAGCTAAGCGCATTCGTCGCTGAGGAGAGGCGCTTCTGGAGCGCGCTACCCGGCCTTTAAATTTCCTCTGGTACTCACTGATGCCCTGTGCATGTGAGTGTGAGAATCCAAACATTAGGAAAAAGAAAAGGAATAGATGACTTACTATATGGTTTAAGTGGGATATATTTAGCAAATAGCATGCCTTTAAAAGAACTGTAAGCATCATGCATGCACAAACATTTGCATGATTCGGCTTGGTCAGATTTAGCCTAGGCAACAGATTGGCTCCATTTGTTTGCATTAAATCAGTGAACTGAGATTGCAGCTACAGCATATCTAGCAAGTTTACAGCTGTATAGGCCACAGTTTCTAAACCATACTGTACTGTCTTTGGCTAGGCTCCTTAATAATACTAACGCAATAAACCATATTATACAAATCCTCTATTGCCCTTTACAATGTCATGCACTTGATTCATTTATTTGAAGCCTAGAACATGCGCGTTAGGTCTCTCTATTTATCAATACAAAGCTGAAATAGCCAGTGCATGTTAGCCACCGCCAGCTAGCTTCCTTAGTTTATCCGCTTATACTATAGTAACACGTTAGTAAACACTTAGCTAACCAAGGCTAATAACCGACATCTTGGAAGTGGGGTTTGATTGTTGTTTCCCCGTCTAGCTAGCTGTACCTGCAATCGTCGAAGATTGTTTATCCGATGTAATCGCAATGCACGATGTTAGTTAGCTATTTGTGCGAAAGAAACAATATTTCCACTTCTGTATCAATCGAAACCTCTTCTACTCACTCGCGGTGACGTGGATACTTGACGTCGTGTTGAAAACACCGCGCCAGCCAAAGCCAACTGTTGCATTTCTATTGCACTCGTTCAATGAAAAGTACATGTGTTTACCTTGAAATGTACTGGCATTTTTTGTTCAGGTTCTGCAGGCGTTAGGGAGAACTGTGTCTGTGTGTGTGTGTTTTCCAGCTAGCTGTTATTGTTGCAAACTGCAGTTACTTCTTCAAAGTATCCGGACGGTTACAGGAGCCACTTTGCGTTGCCATGGCAAAGCTTTGTAGCGTTCATCGACAAGCGCATGCGCGATCAAAGCAGTTGTAAATAGAGGGGTTTTGCTTTCTAGGATCTGTGTCCCCCATGTGCTATATACCTATGCTTGAACTGTTGCCACATTTTCCTCCGTTTTCATTTCACACCAGAATAGAATAGGGACTTTTGCTAGATGTCCAGTTGTGTCATGGACATGCACTTGGACAACTTCACACCATCTATGGACTGATGAGTAAATCAGCTAGAAAGATGTGTCGGCATCGAGTAATTGTCTCTGGCCCCCTCCCAGTTAGGGGGAGTGACGAGCTCTACAGCAGAGTCTCAGCACTCAATCGCTGGTTGAAAACTGTTTTCTGCCCCTCCCAAAAAATAGAATTAGTAGATAATTGGCCCTCTTTCTGGGACTCACCCACAAACAGGACCAAGCCTGACCTGCTGATGAGGGACGGACTCCATCCTAGCTGGAGGGGTGCTCTCATCTTATCTACCAACATAGATAGGGCTCTAACTCCTCTAGCCCCACAGTGAAATAGGGTGCAGGCCAGGCAGCAGGCTGTTAGCCAACCTGCCAGCTTAGTGGAGTCTGCCAATAGCACAGTCAGTGTAGTCAGCTCAGCCATACCCATTGAGACTGTGTCTGTGCCTCGACCTAGGTTGGGCAAAACTAAACATGGCGGTGTTCACCTTAGCAATCTTATTAGGATAAAGACCTCCTCCATTCCTGCCATTATTGAAAGAGATCGTGATACCTCACATCTCAAAATAGGGTTACTTAATGTTAGATCCCTCACTTCAAAGGCAGTCCTAGTCAATGAACTAATCACTGATCATAATCTTGATGTGATTGGCCTGACTGAAACATGGCTTAAGCCTGATGAATTTGCTGTGTTAAATGAGGCCTCACCTCCTGGTTACACTAGTGACCATATTCCCCGTGCATCCCGCAAAGGCGGAGGTGTTGCTAACATTTACGATAGCAAATTTCAATTTACAAAAAAAAAATGGCGTTTTCGTCTTTTGAGCTTCTAGTCATGAAATCTATGCAGCCTACTCAATCACTTTTTATAGCTACTGTTTACAGGCCTCCTGGGCCATATACAGCGTTCCTCTCTGAGTTTCCTGAATTCCTATCAGACCTTGTAGTCATAGCAGATCATATTCTAATTTTTGGTGATTTTAATATTCACATGGAGAAGTCCACAGACCCACTCCAAAAGTCTTTCGGAGCCATCATCGACTCAGTGGGTTTTGTCCAACATGTCTCTGGACCTACTCACTGCCACAGTCATACTCTGGACCTAGTTTTGTCCCATGGAATAAATGTTGTAGATCTTAATGTTTTTCCACAAAATCCTGGACTATCGGACCACCATTTTATTACGTTTGCAATCGCAACAAATAATCTGCTCAGACCCCAACCAAGGAGCATCAAAAGTCGTGCTATAAATTCTCAGACAACACAAAAATTCCTTGATGCCCTTCCAGACTCCTTCTGCCTACCCAAGGACGTCAGAGGACAAAAATCAGTTAACCACTTAACTGAGGAACTCAATTTAACCTTGCGCAATACCCTAGATGCAGTTGCACCCCTAAAAACGAAAAACATTTGTCATAAGAAACTAGCTCCCTGGTATACAGAAAATACCCGAGCTTTGAAGCAAGCTTCCAGGAAATTGGAAACGGAAATGGCGCCACACCAAACTGGAAGTCTTCCGACTAGCTTGGAAAGACAGTACCGTGCAGTACCGAAGAGCCCTCACTGCTGCTCGATCATCCTACTTTTCCAACTTAATCGAGGAAAATAAGAACAATCCAAAATTTCTTTTTGATACTGTTGCAAAGCTAACTAAAAAGCAGCATTCCCCAAGAGAGGATGGCTTTCACTTCAGCAGTAATAAATTCATGAACTTCTTTGAGGAAAAGATCATGACCATTAGAAAGCAAATTACGGACTCCTCTTTGAATCTGCGTATTCCTCCAGGGCTTAGCTGTCCTGGATCTGCACGATCTCTGCGAGGGCCTGGGATCGGGAGAGACACTTAAGTGTTTTAGTACTATATCTCTTGACACAATGATGAAAATAATCATGGCCTCTAAACCTTCAAGCTGCATACTGGATCCTATTCCTACTAAACTGCTGAAGGAGCTGCTTCCTGTGCTTGGCCCTCCTATGTTGAACATAATAAACAGCTCTCTATCCACCGGATGTGTACCAAACTCACTAAAAGTGGCAGTGATAAAGCCTCTCTTGAAAAAGCCAAACCTTGACCCGGAAAATATAAAAAACTATCGGCCTATATCGAATCTTCCATTCCTCTCAAAAATTTTAGAAAAAGCTGTTGCGCAGCAACTCACTGCCTTTCTGAAGACAAACAATGTATACGAAATGCTTCAGTCTGGTTTTAGACCCCATCATAGCACTGAGACTGCACTTGTGAAGGTGGTAAATGACCTTTTAATGGCGTCAGACCGAGGCTCTGCATCTGTCCTCGTGCTACTAGACCTTAGTGCTGCCTTTGACACTATCGATCACCACATTCTTTTGGAGAGACTGGAAACCCAAATTGGTCTACACGGACAAGTTCTGGCCTGGTTTAGATCTTACCTGTCGGAAAGATATCAGTTTGTCTCTGTGAATGGTCTGTCCTCCGACAAATCAACTGTACATTTCGGTGTTCCTCAAGGTTCCGTTTTAGGACCACTATTGTTTTCACTATATATTTTACCTCTTGGGGATGTTATTCGAAAACATAATGTTAACTTTCACTGCTATGCGGATGACACACAGCTGTACATTTCAATGAAACATGGTGAAGCCCCAAAATTGCCCTCGCTAGAAGCCTGTGTTTCAGACATAAGGAAGTGGATGGCTGAAAACTTTTTACTTTTAAACTCGGACAAAACAGAGATGCTTGTTCTAGGTCCCAAGAAACAAAGAGATCTTCTGTTAAATCTGACAATTCATCTTGATGGTTGTAAAGTCGTCTCAAATAAAACTGTGAAGGACCTCGGCGTTACTCTTGACCCTGATCTCTCTTTTGACGAACATATCAAGACTGTTTCAAGGACAGCTTTTTTTCCATCTACGTAACATTGCAAAAATCAGAAATTTTCTGTCCAAAAATGATGCAGAAAAATTAATCCATGCATTTGTTACTTCTAGGTTAGACTACTGCAATGCTCTACTTTCCGGCTACTCGGATAAAGCACTAAATAAACTTCAGTTAGTGCTAAATACGGCTGCTAGAATCCTGACTAGAACCAAGAAATTTGATCATATTACTCCAGTGCTAGCTTCCCTACACTGGCTTCCTGTTAAGGCAAGGGCTGATTTCAAGGTTTTACTGTTAACCTATAAAGCGTTACATGGGCTTGCTCCTACCTATCTTTCCGAGTTGGTCCTGCCGTACATACCAATACGTACGCTACGGTCACAAGACGCAGGCCTCCTAATTGTCCCTAGAATTTCTAAGCAAACAGCGGGAGGCAGGGCTTTCTCCTATAGATCTCCATTTTTATGGAACAGTTTGCCTACCCATGTGAGAGACGCAGACTCGGTCTCAACCTTTAAGTCTTTACTGAAGACTTATCTCTTCAGTAGGTCATATGATTGAGTGTAGTCTGGCCCAGGAGTGTGAAGGTGAACGGAAAGGCTCTGGAGCAACGAACAGCCCTTGCTGTCTCTGCCAGGCCGGTTCCCCTCTCTCCACTGGGGTTCTCTGCCTCTAACCCTGTTACAGGGGCTGAGTCACTGGCTTGCTGGTGCTCTTTCATGCCGTCCCTAGGAGGGGTGCGTCACTTGAGTGGGTTGAGTTACTGACGTGATCTTCCTGTCTGGGTTGGCGCCCCCCCTTGGTTTGTGCTGTGGTGGAGACCTCTGTGGGCTATACTCGGCCTTGTCTCAGGATTGTAAGTTGGTGGTTGAGGATATCCCTCTGGTGGTGCGGGGGCTGTGCTTTGGCAGAGTGGGTGGGGTTATATCCTTCCTGTTTGGCCCTGTCCGGGGTTTCTTCGGATGGGGCCACAGTGTCTCCGGACCGCTCCTGTCTCAGCCTCCAGTATTTATGCTGCAGTAGTTTATGTGTCGGGGGGCTGGGGTTAGTTGGTTATACCTGGAGTACTTCTCCTGTCTTATCCAGTGTCCTGTGTGAATTTAAGTATGCTCTCTCTAATTCTCTCGTGCTCTCTTTCTCTCTGAGAACCTGAGCCCTAGGACCATACGTCAGGACTACCGGGCATGCTGACACCTTGCTGTCCCCAGTCCGCCTGGCCTTGCTGCTATTCCAGTTTCAACTGTTCTGCCTGCGGTTACGAAACCCCTACCTGTCCCAGACCTGCTGTTTTCAACTCTTAATGATCGGCTATGAAAAGCCAACTGAGAGACCTGAGCCCTAGGACCATACGTCGGGACTACCGGCCGTGGTGACTCCTTGCTGTCCCCAGTCCGCCTGGCCTTGCTGCTATTCCAGTTTCAACTGTTCTGCCTGCGGTTATGGAACCCCTACCTGTCCCAGACCTGCTGTTTTCAACTCTTAATGATCGGGTATGAAAAGCCAACTGAGATTTATTCCTGATTATTATTTGACCATGCTTGTCACTTATGAACATTTTTGAACATCTTGGCATGGTTCTGTTATAATCTCCACCCGGCACAGCCAGAAGAGGACTGGCCACCCCTCATAGCCTGGTTCCTCTCTAGGTTTCTTCCTAGGTTTTGGCCTTTCTAGGGAGTTTTTCCTAGCCACCGTGCTTCTACACCTGCATTACTAGCTGTTTGGGGTTTTAGGCTGGGTTTCTGTACAGCACTTCGAGATATTAGCTGATGTAAGAAGGGCTATATAAAATAAAATTGATTGATTGATTGATGAGGATGAAGCTTTGACATCCATCTATGCCATAGAAGGGATGGTATGCCTGCAATGGTTTTTTGGCAACAGCTATCATCAGTGTCTTTATGTCCAAGGCATTTGCTGCTCCTCTCAAAGTCATTTCAAAATATACTTGTTCAGTGTTGGGGAGTAGTGAACTACATGTGAAAAATCTGTCGATGTGCCCTTGAGCAAGGCACTTAACCCTAATTGCTCCTGTAAGTCGCTCTGGATAAGAGCGTCTGCTAAATGACAAAAAATAAAAAATAAAAATAATGTAGTTCAACTAGTAATTAACTACATTTTGCAGTAGCTTGGTGGTAGTTGAACTAAATTCAAACCTTGGTAGTGTTTTCAGTAGTTGCTAACTTTTTTTTTTTTTTACCATGTAGCGGTGTAGCTAACTACTGGAACTACACACTACTGTTTTACCATGTAGCGGTGTAGCTAACTACTGGAACTACACACTACTGTTTCACCATGTAGCGGTGTAGCTAACTACTGGAACTACACACTACTGTTTCACCATGTAGCGGTGTAGCTAACTACTGGAACTACACACTACTGTTTTACCATGTAGCGGTGTAGCTAACTACTGGAACTACACACTACTGTTTTACCATGTAGCGGTGTAGCTAACTACTGGAACTACACACTACTGTTTTACCATGTAGCGGTGTAGCTAACTACTGGAACTACACACTACTGTTTTACCATGTAGCGGTGTAGCTAACTACTGGAACTACACACTACTGTTTTACCATGTAGCGGTGTAGCTAACTAGTGGAACTACACACTACTGTTTTAGCATGTAGCGGTGTAGCTAACTAGTGGAACTACACACTACTGTTTTACCATGTAGCGGTGTAGCTAACTACTGGAACTACACACTACTGTTTTACCATGTAGCGGTGTAGCTAACTACTGGAACTACACACTACTGTTTTACCATGTAGCGGTGTAGCTAACTACTGGAACTACACACTACTGTTTTACCATGTAGCGGTGTAGCTAACTACTGGAACTACACACTAGTGTTTCACCATGTAGCGGTGTAGCTAACTACTGGAACTACACACTACTGTTTTACCATGTAGCGGTGTAGCTAACTCCTGGAACTACACACTACTGTTTCACCATGTAGCGGTGTAGCTAACTACTGGAACTACACACTACTGTTTTACCATGTAGCGGTGTAGCTAACTACTGGAACTACACACTACTGTTTCACCATGTAGCGGTGTAGCTAACTACTGGAACTACACACTACTGTTTTACCATGTAGCGGTGTAGCTAACTCCTGGAACTACACACTACTGTTTCACCATGTAGCGGTGTAGCTAACTACTGGAACTACACACTACTGTTTTACCATGTAGCGGTGTAGCTAACTACTGGAACTACACACTACTGTTTTACCATGTAGCGGTGTAGCTAACTACTGGAACTACACACTACTGTTTTACCATGTAGCGGTGTAGCTAACTACTGGAACTACACACTACTGTTTCACCATGTAGCGGTGTAGCTAACTACTGGAACTACACACTACTGTTTTACCATGTAGCGGTGTAGCTAACTACTGGAACTACACACTACTGTTTCACCATGTAGCGGTGTAGCTAACTACTGGAACTACACACTACTGTTTTACCATGTAGCGGTGTAGCTAACTACTGGAATTACACACTACTGTTTTTACAAAAATAAAATATGGGTGAAGTAGGCAATAATTTCATTTATTTTTCGAAATGAGACTTGCCTAATTGGCACTTGAAACAGTTTTTGTGTTAATATGCTAAATTACATATTCTGTAAACTGCTGACTCCAGAGTGAACTGTTCTTGCAATTTGTAGCCTATGACATGTTGGAGTTAGATCATACATATTTGTCGCCAAACCCACTGGCTCCAGGCCATCTATAAATCACTGCTAGGCAAATCCCCTCCTTATCTTAGCTCATTGGTCACCATAGCAACACCCACCCGTAGTCTGCGCTCCAGCAGGTATATCTCACTGGTCATCCCCAAAGCCAACACCTACTTTGGCCGCCATTCCTTCCAGTTCTCTGCTGCCAATGACTGGAACGAATTGCAAAAATCTCTGAAGCTGGAGACTCTTATCTCCCTCACTAACTTTAAGCATCAGTTGTCAGAGCAGCTTACCGATTACTGCACCTGTACACAGCCCATCTGAAATTAGCCCACCCAACTACCTCATCCCCATATTGTTATTTATTTTGCTCATTTGCACCCCAGTATCTCTATTTGCACATCATCTCTTGCACATCTATCATTCCAGTGTTAATACTAATTGTAATTATTTTGCACTATAGCCTTTTTATTGCCTTACCTCCATAACTTGCTACATTTGCACACACTGTATATAGATTTTCTATTGTGTTATTGACTGTACGTTTTGTTTATTCCATATGTAACTCTTTGTTGTTGTTTTTATCGCACTGCTTTGCTTTATCTTGGCCAGGTCGCAGTTGTAAATGAGAACTTGTTCTCAACTGGCTTACCTGGTTAAATAAAGGTGAAATAAAAATAAATAAATAAAAACATTTTCACGAAGTAGTTTGGATGCAGTGAACTACTTTTTCAAAGTAACTTTAGTTCAGTAAACTATATTTTTGCTAAGGGGAGTTTTAGTGTAGCTTAACTTCTTCCAGTGTGAAGTAATTGGAAGCTTGGTAAAATTATATTTTCAGAGTAGCTTCCCCAACGCTGGCCTTGTTCGACTCTTTGAATAATGATGAAACAAACATTTACAGGGTCATTCCACCAGTGTAACTTGGTCCCCCAAAAAACGTTTGATTTTAACATTCTGCCATAAAGAGCACATGTTCAGCTTAATAAAAAAAAACATGTTTTTCCATCTCAAGAAGTTAAATATAAAATTATTACAGTAAGTGCCTATTAAGTGTCAAATAAAGTAACAGGGTTGAACGTAACAGGGTTGAGGTTTTCATCTTAAATCAGCCATGAATCCCCTTGTGACAGGGGGATTGGAAGCTTGTTGTGTGCATCAGGGAGTGGCAATTGAATGCAACCTTCACAAAAAAAAATTGGGTAACAGGGTTGACGTGTTACATTCGACCCGCTCAGTTTTCCACCACAAAACACCAGAAAATGACCAAAAAAGAGTAGAACTAACTCACCTTTTTTTTTACACTATATGATTTGACTATTAGATGTTCAATGTTTCTTTTGAAAAAAAAATGAATACTTTCACCATATTAAAACGAGAGTTCAGTTCCACGTAACACGGTTGACCTTAACAAGAGGGACAGACGTAAATGATTCACTAATCACATGAAATAAATAATAATCTTCAGAAATTAATTTGTCAACACAACAAAATAACTAGGGCTTTACAATGATGGCGAAAACTTTGAGAAATGTTGGGGTTAAAATCTTCCTAGAAGTCACAGAGGATGCACGGAGGGACATGTCAAAATGCTAAATTTTGACAAAGCAAGTCTTTATTCATATTAAAAATCTGATTTATTGAATTCTCCATGTGGTCTATATTAAAGAGCACTTCATTTAATATAACAGGCTTTTAAAAAAGTCAATATTGGTGCACAATTTCTACGTAAAATATCAAATTAACTCTTTTCGTGGAACGACCCAACAGACGTGTGCCCATATTTGTTGGTGAACACAAAAGTATGCATTGCCAGAATTGTGACCCTCTGTTTTCAGAGAGAGAGAGAGAGAGAGAGAGAGAGAGAGAGAGAGAGAGAGAGAGAGAGAGAGAGAGAGAGAGAGAGCGAGAGAGGTAGTCTACACTGTCTTCAGCCTAATTATAGACACACAGAAGAGAGAGAGAGAGAGAGAGAGAGAGAGAGAGAGAGAGAGAGAGAGAGAGAGAGAGAGAGAGAGAGCGAGAGAGGTAGTCTACACTGTCTTCAGCCTAATTATAGACACACAGAGAGAGAGAGAGAGAGAGAGAGAGAGAGAGAGAGAGAGAGAGAGAGAGAGAGAGAGAGAGAGAGAGAGAGAGAGAGAGAGAGAGAGAGCGAGAGAGGTAGTCTACACTGTCTTCAGCCTAATTATAGACACACAGAGAGAGAGAGAGAGAGAGAGAGAGAGAGAGAGGTAGTATACACTGTCTTCAGCCTAATAATAGACACACAGAGAGAGAGAGAGAGAGAGAGAGAGAGAGAGGTAGTCTACACTGTCTTCAGCCTAATTATAGACACACAGAGAGAGAGAGAGAGAGAGAGAGAGAGGTAGTATACACTGTCTTCAGCCTAATTATAGACACACAGAGAGAGAGAGAGAGAGAGAGAGAGGTAGTATACACTGTCTTCAGCCTAATTATAGACACAGAGAGAGAGAGAGAGAGAGAGAGAGAGAGAGAGAGAGAGAGAGAGAGAGAGGTAGTATACACTGTCTTCAGCCTAATTATAGACACACAGAGAGAGAGAGAGAGAGAGAGAGAGAGAGAGGTAGTATACACTGTCTTCAGCCTAATTATAGACACACAGAGAGAGAGAGAGAGAGAGAGAGAGGTAGTATACACTGTCTTCAGCCTAATTATAGACACAGAGAGAGAGAGAGAGAGAGAGAGATATGGTCTACACTGTCTTCAGCCTAATTATAGACACAGAGAGAGAGAGAGAGAGAGAGAGAGAGGTAGTCTACACTGTCTTCAGCCTAATAATAGACACAGAGAGAGAGAGAGAGAGAGAGAGGTAGTATACACTGTCTTCAGCCTAATTATAGACACACAGAGAGAGAGAGAGAGAGAGAGAGAGAGGTAGTATACACTGTCTTCAGCCTAATTATAGACACACAGAGAGAGAGAGAGAGAGAGAGAGAGAGGTAGTATACACTGTCTTCAGCCTAATTATAGACACACGAGAGAGAGAGAGAGAGAGAGAGAGAGAGAGAGGTAGTCTACACTGTCTTCAGCCTAATTATAGACACACAGAGAGAGAGAGAGAGAGAGAGAGAGAGGTAGTATACACTGTCTTCAGCCTAATTATAGACACACAGAGAGAGAGAGAGAGAGAGAGGTGGTCTACACTGTCTTCAGCCTAATTATAGACACACAGAGAGAGAGAGAGAGAGAGAGAGGTAGTATACACTGTCTTCAGCCTAATTATAGACACACAGAGAGAGAGAGAGAGAGAGAGAGAGAGAGAGAGAGAGAGGTAGTATACACTGTCTTCAGCCTAATAATAGACACACAGAGAGATAGTCTACACTGTCTTCAGCCTAATAATAGCTATTGAAGTTGGGTATTTACTTCCTCTCCTTTTTATTGATTTCAGTTTGAAGGTGTTGTGCAACATGAAAGAATAGCCAGCCTATGCAGCGGTATAGAATGCCCAGAAGGGGGCGCTACAAACCCTTAGATAACTACAATCGGCTCAGTGTCAGTCATTTGCAACACGGCTATGTGCAGTAATGAATTAGGGGCTATTAGAGAAACAATAATTACTATAACAACTAAATATTATATTATATAAACGAGAGAGCCTGAGCGTCCATGTTTACTAGGCCTAATGCTATTGTATGCTCCTGTAGCTCAGTTGGTAGAGCATGGTGTTTGCAATGCCAGGGTTGTGGGTTCGATTCCCACGGGGGGGGCCTGTATGAAAAATGTATGCACTCACTAACTGTAAGTCGCTCTGGATAAGAGCGTCTGCTAAATGACTAAAATGTATTTCTAATGATGGAATATTTTCCATCTTACTAGTGCCACACGGACCTCTTCAGTTCACCTGTCATTCATGCCACTCATGTGGCTACGACACGAAGCCTGGCTGCCTGGCTCTCTTACAGGCTGTTTCCTGCTGTGTCTCATTGATAGAGGAGGTTTTTGATGTGAGAGTGGAATAGAGGACAGGTAATATGAAGGGGTTCATTGGGGTTGAATCTGTTCTCTCGTTTATGACAGATGCAGCAGGTTTGGGGGGGCCAATTCGGTTCTCAATTCAGTCGATTCAGGAAGTGATTTGAAATTCACCTTGTGACAAAACATCCTCGTTGAAAACTGTTGTGGGTAGCAACTGGCACTGATTCTCACAGGGATTGTACTGATCTGATCTTTGCAGGGCTGGCTTACCGTTTGGCAGAGCTAGGCACGGTCCGGTCGGACACACACACACACACACACACACACACACACACACACACACACACACACACACACACACACACACACACACACACACACACACACACACACACAGACAGACTGGGCGCCCAGTGTCTCTGATGGGATGAGCTCAGCTCAGCACCACAGCAGGCCTTGTTCACCCTCACACTCTTCAAACAGCTCCACACACACACACACACACACACACACTTGTTCGTCCACCCTCACACTTCCAGTAGCTCAGAAAGAAAAGAGTCCCTCTTGTCACGGACGTGTTGATCTCTTTGTGTTATGAACTAAGTGCCGGCAACGATGAGACTGCTCCTCCATTACATGACAACACCAAATACCACATGACTCACACACACAAAGAGACACAAAGAGACACACACACACAGAGACACACACACACAGAGACACACACACACACAGAGAGACACACACAGAGACACACACACACAGAGACACACACACACAGAGAGACACACAGAGACACACACACACACAGACACACACACACAGAGACACACACACACAGAGAGACACACAGAGACACACACACACAGAGACACACACACACAGAGACACACACACAGAGACACACACACACAGAGAGACACACACAGAGACACACACACAGAGAGACACACACAGAGACACACACACACAGAGAGACACACACACAGAGAGACACACACACAGAGAGACACACACACAGAGAGACACACACACAGAGAGACACACACACAGAGAGACACACACACAGAGAGACACACACACACAGAGACACACACACACAGAGACACACACACAGAGAGACACACACAGAGAGACACACACACAGAGAGACACACACACACAGAGACACACACACACAGAGACACACACAGAGAGACACACACACAGAGACACACACAGAGACACACACACACAGAGACACACACACAGAGAGACACACACACAGAGAGACACACACACAGAGACACACACAGAGACACACACACACAGAGACACACACACAGAGACACACACACACAGAGACACACACAGAGACACACACACACAGAGACACACACACAGAGAGACACACACACAGAGAGACACACACACAGAGACACACACAGAGACACACACACACAGAGACACAAACACAGAGACACACACACACAGCGAGACACACACACAGAGAGACACACACACAGAGAGACACACACACAGAGAGACACACACACAGAGACACCCTTCAGTGCTCCACAGCTGTTCTTTGTTTCCTCACCCTCAAAGGGTCAGAGGTCACTACAGACCCACAGTTCACCAGTTCAACAGTTTAGAGTCCCAAATGGCACCCTATTCCTTATATAGGGCACTACTTTTTACCAGAGCCCTATGGGCTGCTCCTATGGGCCCTGGTCTAAAAGTAGTGCACTATATAGCGAATAGGGTGCCATTTGGGACGCGGCCCAGTTCACCACTCCAGGGCTACTATACTACTGGGTCAGACGAGGCCCAGTTCACCACTCCAGGACTACTATACTACTGGGTCAGACGAGGCCCAGTTCACCACTCCAGGGCTACTATACTACTGGGTCAGACGAGGCCCAGTTCACCACTCCAGGGCTACTATACTACTGGGTCAGACGAGGCCCAGTTCACCACTCCAGGACTACTATACTACTGGGTCAGACGAGGCCCAGTTCACCACTCCAGGACTACTATACTACTGGGTCAGACGAGGCCCAGTTCACCACTCCAGGACTACTATACTACTGGGTCAGACGAGGCCCAGTTCACCACTCCAGGGCTACTATACTACTGGGTCAGACGAGGCCCAGTTCACCACTCCAGGACTACTATACTACTGGGTCAGACGAGGCCCAGTTCACCACTCCAGGACTACTATACTACTGGGTCAGACGAGGCCCAGTTCACCACTCCAGGGCTACTATACTACTGGGTCAGACGAGGCCCAGTTCACCACTCCAGGACTACTATACTACTGGGTCAGACGAGGCCCAGTTCACCACTCCAGGACTACTATACTACTGGGTCAGACGAGGCCCAGTTCACCACTCCAGGACTACTATACTACTGGGTCAGACGAGGCCCAGTTCACCACTCCAGGGCTACTATACTACTGGGTCAGACGAGGCCCAGTTCACCACTCCAGGACTACTATACTACTGGGTCAGACGAGGCCCAGTTCACCACTCCAGGACTACTATACTACTGGGTCAGACGAGGCCCAGTTCACCACTCCAGGACTACTATACTACTGGGTCAGACGAGGCCCAGTTCACCACCCAGGACTACTATACTACTGGGTCAGACGAGGCCCAGTTCACCACTCCAGGACTACTATACTACTGGGTCAGACGAGGCCCAGTTCACCACTCCAGGACTACTATACTACTGGGTATGACGAGGCCCAGTTCACCACTCCAGGACTACTATACTACTGGGTCAGACGAGGCCCAGTTCACCACTCCAGGACTACTATACTACTGGGTCAGACGAGGCCCAGTTCACCACTCCAGGGCTACTATACTACTGGGTCAGACGAGGCCCAGTTCACCACTCCAGGACTACTATACTACTGGGTCAGACGAGGCCCAGTTCACCACTCCAGGACTACTATACTACTGGGTCAGACGAGGCCCAGTTCACCACTCCAGGACTACTATACTACTGGGTCAGACGAGGCCCAGTTCACCACTCCAGGACTACTATACTACTGGGTCAGACGAGGCCCAGTTCACCACTCCAGGACTACTATACTACTGGGTCAGACGAGGCCCAGTTCACCACTCCAGGGCTACTATACTACTGGGTCAGACGAGGCCCAGTTAGCCACTCCAGGGCTACTATACTACTGGGTCAGACGAGGCCCAGTTCACCACTCCAGGACTACTATACTACTGGGTCAGACGAGGCTCAGTTCACCACTCCAGGGCTACTATACTACTGGGTCAGACGAGGCCCAGTTCACCACTCCAGGGCTACTATACTACTGGGTCAGACGAGGCCCAGTTCACCACTCCAGGACTACTATACTACTGGGTCAGACGAGGCCCAGTTCACCACTCCAGGGCTACTATACTACTGGGTCAGACGAGGCCCAGTTCACCACCCAGGACTACTATACTACTGGGTCAGACGAGGCCCAGTTCACCACCCAGGGCTACTATACTACTGGGTCAGACGAGGCCCAGTTCACCACTCCAGGACTACTATACTACTGGGTCAGACGAGGCCCAGTTCACCACTCCAGGGCTACTATACTACTGGGTCAGACGAGGCCCAGTTCACCACTCCAGGACTACTATACTACTGGGTCAGACGAGGCCCAGTTCACCACTCCAGGGCTACTATACTACTGGGTCAGACGAGGCCCAGTTCACCACTCCAGGACTACTATACTACTGGGTCAGACGAGGCCCAGTTCACCACTCCAGGACTACTATACTACTGGGTCAGACGAGGCCCAGTTCACCACTCCAGGACTACTATACTACTGGGTCAGACGAGGCCCAGTTCACCACTCCAGGACTACTATACTACTGGGTCAGACGAGGCCCAGTTCACCACTCCAGGACTACTATACTACTGGGTCAGACGAGGCCCAGTTCACCACTCCAGGACTACTATGCTACTGGGTCAGACGAGGCCCAGTTCACCACTCCAGGGCTACTATGCTACTGGGTCAGACGAGGCCCAGTTCACCACTCCAGGGCTACTATGCTACTGGGTCAGACGAGGCCCAGTTCACCACTCCAGGACTACTATACTACTGGGTCAGACGAGGCCCAGTTCACCACTCCAGGACTACTATACTACTGGGTCAGACGAGGCCCAGTTCACCACTCCAGGACTACTATACTACTGGGTCAGACGAGGCCCAGTTCACCACTCCAGGGCTACTATACTACTGGGTCAGACGAGGCCCAGTTCACCACTCCAGGACTACTATACTACTGGGTCAGACGAGGCCCAGTTCACCACTCCAGGACTACTATACTACTGGGTCAGACGAGGCCCAGTTCACCACTCCAGGACTACTATACTACTGGGTTAGACGAGGCCCAGTTCACCACTCCAGGACTACTATACTACTGGTCAGACGAGGCCCAGTTCACCACTCCAGGGCTACTATACTACTGGGTCAGACGAGGCCCAGTTCACCACTCCAGGACTACTATACTACTGGGTCAGACGAGGCCCAGTTCACCACTCCAGGGCTACTATACTACTGGGTCAGACGAGGCCCAGTTCACCACCCAGGGCTACTATACTACTGGGTCAGACGAGGCCCAGTTCACCACTCCAGGACTACTATACTACTGGGTCAGACGAGGCCCAGTTCACCACTCCAGGGCTACTATACTACTGGGTCAGACGAGGCCCAGTTCACCACTCCAGGGCTACTATACTACTGGGTCAGACGAGGCCCAGTTCACCACTCCAGGACTACTATACTACTGGGTCAGACGAGGCCCAGTTCACCACTCCAGGACTATTATACTACTGGGTCAGACGAGGCCCAGTTCACCACTCCAGGACTACTATACTACTGGGTCAGACGAGGCCCAGTTCACCACTCCAGGACTACTATACTACTGGGTCAGACGAGGCCCAGTTCACCACTCCAGGACTACTATACTACTGGGTCAGACGAGGCCCAGTTCACCACTCCAGGACTACTATACTACTGGGTCAGACGAGGCCCAGTTCACCACTCCAGGACTACTATACTACTGGGTCAGACGAGGCCCAGTTCACCACTCCAGGGCTACTATACTACTGGGTCAGACGAGGCCCAGTTCACCACTCCAGGGCTACTATACTACTGGGTCAGACGAGGCCCAGTTCACCACTCCAGGGCTACTATACTACTGGGTCAGACGAGGCCCAGTTCACCACTCCAGGACTACTATACTACTGGGTCAGACGAGGCCCAGTTCACCACTCCAGGACTACTATACTACTGGGTCAGACGAGGCCCAGTTCACCACTCCAGGGCTACTATACTACTGGGTCAGACGAGGCCCAGTTCACCACTCCAGGACTACTATACTACTGGGTCAGACGAGGCCCAGTTCACCACTCCAGGACTACTATACTACTGGGTCAGACGAGGCCCAGTTCACCACTCCAGGACTACTATACTACTGGGTCAGACGAGGCCCAGTTCACCACTCCAGGGCTACTATACTACTGGGTCAGTGGACGGAGAGGCAGAGAAAGGGAAAGAGGGAGAAAAGGAGAGAATATGAATATTTACAGCTAATTAACAGAGAGATCACAGTATTGATGCATTCAGGCTGTCTCCTGGCAACGCAGGCTTTGATATATCTCAGAGCAGGGATGGAGAGGGAGAGAGAGAGAGACAGAGAGAGAGAGAGAGAGAGAGAGAGAGAGAGAGAGAGAGAGAGAGAGAGAGAGAGAGAGAGATGCTTCCTCCTCTAGCCTTAGCACCGTTAGACACACACTTTCTCTCTCTCTCTCTCGGTCTTTCTCTCTCTCTCTCTCACACACACACACACACCCTCTTTGAGTGTTAATAACATGACTAGTAAACAGGCCCTCCTGTTAGAGCTCATATGGACGGAGGCTTCAGTGAGAGCAGACCGAAAGGTGAAGTATAGCATGCGTAGAACTGGGCTGCATCCCAAATGTCACCTTATTCCCTTTAAAGAGCCCATCAAAAGTAGTGCACTATATAGGGAACACGGAGCCATTTGGGAACGCACCCCCTGATCAATACATTTCAGCTGGTTTTGATTGCAACAGTGATTTTTCACTAGTCTGATTAGACCAGGGGTGTCAAACGTCCGGCCCACGGGCCGGATCAGGCCCGCAAACGGGTTTAATCCGGCCCGCGAGATGATTTTGAAAAAATAATAATAATAATAATTTTGTAAAGTATAAAAATGCGCTGCAATTTTTCAATAAAATAAACTGCTGTTCCAATTGCGTCCACTGGATGGCGCAATAGCAATTGTGTTAAGCAAGCAAACTGTTTATACCGGGGCAGAGCAAGTAGGTCAAGCACGTGCAGCCAATGAGCTACTTTGTTTTGCCCGCGATATTTATTACAGCTTCTACTTTTAACATTATGTGCTTTGGCACCCTCATTGCCCCAATATGTCTCTCAAAAAATAGAAAAGTGGACGCAGAGTGCAGAGTGTTCCAAGAAAAATGGTCATCCTATTTATTCACGGAATTGAATGGGAAAGCTGTATGTTTGGTGTGTTCAGAGCATGTTGCAGTGCTGAAAGAATATAACCTTCGTCGCCACTATGTGAGTCTTCATGCCGACAAATATGACAACTTTCAAGGACAGCGGAGATGAGAGAAGGTGAATGAACTGTTGGCGGGTCTGAAGAAACAGCAGTCTGTGTTTACTCACAGCCGAGACATCAGTGACGCTGCAGTGAATGCTAGCTACCTCATTGCTAATGAAATCGCAGTGGCTTCAAAACCATTTAGTGAGGGTGAATTTGTAAAAACATGCATGATGAAGGCAGCAGAGATTGTGTGCCCTGAAAAGCGGCAGGCTTTTGCAAATATCAGCCTGACAAGAAACACAGTTGCAGACAGGATTTCGATCTTTCAGTGGATTTGGACAGCCAGTTGAAGCAAAAAGTAAAGTCATTTATTGCGTTTTCCGGTTGCAATTGATGAAAGCACGGACATTACAGATGTTGCACAACTGGCCATTTTCATCCGCGGAGTTGATGACACATTGACCGTCACCGAGGAGTTCGTGGAGTTGGTGCCGATGACAGATACAATGACAGCAGCTGATATTTTTACCGCACTCCTCGGCGCGCTGGACAGGGTCGGAGTGGACTGGTCCCGCGCTGTCAGCCTGGCTACAGATGGTGCGCCCTCAATGATCGGGAAAAAAAGCAGGCGTTGTGACAAAGTTCAGAGAGAAAGTGCAATCTGCAAATGGAGGACGTGATTTTTGACTTTTCACTGTATTTTGCACCAGGAGGCTTTGTGTTGCAAGTCATTAAAGATGGATAACGTCATGAAGGTGGTCATCCAAACTGTTAATTTCATCCGATCCAGAAGCCTGAATCACCGTCAGTTTGACAGACTTCTCAGAGAGAAAGACCACATCTATGGCCTGCCATACCACACTGAGGTAAGATGGTTAAGCCGAGGTGCTGTGCTGAGGCGTTTCTTTGATTTACGAGAAGAAATTGAACAGTTCATGGAAGAAAAGGGCAAACCAGTGTTAGAATTTCATTCCGCAGAATGGATGCAGGACCTTGCATTTATGGTGGATGTTACAGAGCACCTGAATAACTTGAACAAACAGACAAAGTTGTCACGCAGTATTATGACAGCATACGTTCTTTCAAGTTGAAGCTGTCATTGTGGGAGACGCAACTTGCCGGTGGTGATGCAGCTCACTTCCCCTGTCTGAAAAATGTGTGCGCGACCCAACATGTGGCAGACATGAAGCGGTTCAAAGATAAAATAACGGGAGTTTGAGCAACGCTTTCAGATTTATGTTTATATGTTTTTATGTTGATGTGCTATTGTTTTTAATTGTTTTTATTTTATTTGTATATTTAACCTATTCTTGACTCTGTGGTTCTTGCACTTGTTTGGGGAACAGGATTTCATTATTTTTATCTACATTTCTGCCTGAGAAATGACACCCTGATATAGTTCTGTGATCTGTGATATACTTCTGTGAATCACTGAGGCATTGTGTGTTTGTGTGTTCTTTGTCGTCAGAACTTTCAAATAACTTGAGGTGTTTTATGATTAATAGTGATGTTGTGCTTTTGGACACTGTCCTCAGGCTCCAGCTTTATGTTTATATGTTTTTATGTTGATGTGCTATTGTTTTTAATAGTTTTTATTTTATTTGTATATTTAACCTATTCTTGACTCTGTGGTTCTTGCACTTGTTTGGGGAACAGGATTTCATTATTTTTATCTACATTTCTGCCTGAGAAATGACACCCTGATATAGTTCTGTGATCTGTGAAACAGTTCTGTGAATCACTGAGGCATTGTGTGTTTGTGTGTTCTTTTTCTTTAGAATTTTCAAATAAACTTGACGTGTTTTATGATTAATAGTGATGTTGTGCTTGTACTATTTTGGACACACTGTCCTCAGGCTCCAGCTTTATGTTGTAAGTTGATCGTATTAAAACAAAGAAAACAATCTGAAGTTGTTGTTTTTAAGTTATATATACCATGATTTTTCCGGTCCGGCCCACTTGGGAATAGATTTTCCTCCATGTGGCCCCTGAGCTAAAATGAGTTTGACACCCCTGATTTAAATACTGTATTCTCCACATAGCTCATTCTAATATTTCTACCACTGTACATTGTATTTTATTTACACTGTTTGCACACACCTCATATTTATTTATGTACTGGATTCTTCACATAGCTCGCTGTAATATATCTGCTGCTGTACATATCATTCTTAGTATATATTGTGTGAACTCATCCGGTGTAGATACGTATAGATTGCATTTGGATGACTAAAACAGTGCTATTTGGGTTGTTCATTGGATTTGTTACGACATTTCTTGATTTCTTGATCATGATCTTCTTGATTATTTATGTACTTGTTTGACATTTGACTGCATTGTTAAGAGCTAGTAACGTAAGGCATTTCGCTGCAACCGCTATAACATCTGCTAAACTGTGTACGTGACCAATAAACTTAGATTTGATTTGAAACGCAGAGACATGCCACATCAGCAGTTGACTTTTATTGAGCCTTCCTGATAACTGCTTAGGGGACTCTGGTAGTTTCTCTAACTCTATTACTAGTGGTTGTGTGTGTGTGTGTGTGTGTGTGTGTGTGTGTGTGTGTGTGTGTGTGTGTGTGTGTGTGTGTGTGTGTGTGTGTCCTCTG
Source organism: Coregonus clupeaformis (assembly GCF_020615455.1). NCBI lineage: Eukaryota > Metazoa > Chordata > Actinopteri > Salmoniformes > Salmonidae > Coregonus > Coregonus clupeaformis. The sequence continues at coordinate 54,172 of NW_025535508.1, forward strand.
ACTTCTCTCCCTTCACACTGTGTGTAACTCACCAGTAGCTTATTGGTATCAGTGTAACTCTTCTGTCAGTACATTATCATAGCTTCACCAGTAGCTTATTGGTATCAGTGTAACTCTTCTGTCAGTACATTATCATAGCTTCACCAGTAGCTTATTGGTATCAGTGTAACCCTTCTGTCAGTACATTATCATAGCTTCACCAGTAGCTTATTGGTATCAGTGTAACTCTTCTGTCAGTACATTATCGTAGCTTCACCAGTAGCTTATTGGTATCAGTGTAACTCTTCTGTCAGTACATTATCATAGCTTCACCAGTAGCTTATTGGTATCAGTGTAACCCTTCTGTCAGTACATTATCATAGCTTCACCAGTAGCTTATTGGTATCAGTGTAACCCTTCTGTCAGTACATTATCATAGCTTCACCAGTAGCTTCTTAGTATCAGTGTAACCCTTCTGTCAGTACATTATCATAGCTTCTTGGTATCAGTGTAACCCTACTGTCAGTACATTATCGTAGCTTCACCAGTAGCTTATTGGTATCAGTGTAACTCTTCTGTCAGTACATTATCATAGCTTCTTGGTATCAGCTCCATTTCCCAACACACACTTCCTCTTACAGAACACGCTCCTCTCCTGCTCTCTGAGGTGACTAGGCCTCACCCCTTACCCCTCAGCTCACTATCGGATCCCCCATCCGGCCAGCGGTTGGTTGGTTGGTTGGTTGCCGTGGCCGACCGACGCTGTGTCCCTGTACGTCCGTCAGGGAATGACGAGGTCTGTCGAGGAGCACCGCTAATCAGCAACATTCCAGAACTCTCCGGAAGATGGGAAACAAACATTCTCTCTGTCGTTCCTTCCTGTAGTTTAATGACGCTGCTCTGTTGGAGGAGGCCCCCCCTTTAACAGATCTCTGACTAACAGTCTTCCTCCTCCCGCCCTTCAGCTGTGGGTCCACCGCTACAGTCCCTCTTTTAAACAGGCAACTCATTACCACATTAAGGCTTTATGAAGGCTTTTATAAAGGGCACTACATATGTGCTTCACAAATCATTATAAGCCAAGTCGTAGCCTACATGAGTGATCTAAAGGCTCCTTACATCTGGTATTTTGCCATGGCAACAAGACTTTTACATCTAGGCCTCATAGAGGGTTTATAAAGGCATTATTTCCAAACATCTATACCCTACTATTTACTTTGACTGGATGTCTGAAGAATCAATGCTTGATGTTGCAACACTGTCAAACCACTCTCCATGTTACAGCACGTTGTGGTTCATGGCCCTTTGAGCTGCTAATATATTGGTCACAGGAAGTGAGCTTGTACATCCTATTGTGTTTACTTAGCTGTTGCTTAGGAAATTGGGTGATTGCGTGGTTGCCTGGTAATTACAGAGTAATGGATTCATAGCCGGGTTGGTTGGTAGCTGTGTTGACTGGTTACACCGGGCTCACACAGTGCTTCTTGTTATGATACTCAAATGTAGTCTATTCCTGTCACGATCATTGAGAGACGGGTCAGACCAAGGTGCAGTTTGGGATGCATACATGTTTATTAAGACGAATAAACACTTGACAAAATAACAAAATAACAAAACGTGAAGCTCAAACAGTGGCAACCCACAACAAGCCAAACACGAGTCAAGATCCCACAACTAAGGTAGGCAACCAGGCTACCTAAGTATGATCCCCAATCAGAGACAAAGAGCGACAGCTGCCTCTGATTGGGAATCACACCCGGCCAAACCTAGACATACACATACTAGATCTACAACATAGAAATACAGTCACATAGATCTCAACAGAAACTCACACCCTGACCCCACCAACAAGAGTTCTCTAGATCAGGGCGTGACAGTACCCCCCCCCCCCCCAAAGGTGCGTACTCCGGCCGCACCAACCTGACTCATTAGGGGAGGGTCCGGGTGGGCATCCAGCCTCGGAGGCGGCTCCGGCTCCGGGCGTGACGACCTCTCCCTCTCTGCCTCCTCGTTGCACCCCTGGTCTGGTCTGGACCTCGGCGCGATGCTTCCCCTCTCCTTCCTCCCACGATGCACCAAGCCCTGTCTGGACCCTGGTGTGGGAGACCCCGAACCTGGAGAGGGGCTGACGTCTGGGCCTGGAGTGGAGCCGCTGACCGGAGCTGAACTAGGCACCGGTGGAGCGGACTGCCCTGGCTCTGGAGTGGAACTGCTAACCGGAGCTGAACTAGGCACCGGTGGAGCGGACTGCTCTGGCTCCGAGTGAGCCGCTGACCGGAGCTGGACTGGGAACACGCATCACTGGTTTGGCATTTCGCGACGACACGTGCGGGGCGCTGGCACAGGACGCACTGGGCTGTGAATGCGCACTGGCGACACAGTGCGTATCCCCGCATACCTTGGTTCCTCAATGAACACACGCTCCTTTCGTTGCCTGACCAGCTCCTCTCTCCGTGCCTCCACTACTTCCTTCTCCCTATGGGCCTCCTGCAGTCCTCCTCTTTAAGGGAGCTCTCCTGCTCTATCCTCCCTATAAGCCCCCGTAATGTGGTGGCCTCCTCTCTTAAACTGTCGATCCGCAGGTCTTGGAGGACCTCTAGAATAGCGGCCTCCTCCTCTACAGTCAGCCCTTTCACGGCCTCCTGCTGCCTCGTCGTCCACCCCGTGGGGCTGCTTCTCGGCCTTTCTTCGTGACCGAGTCCTTTTAAGTCGCCGTTTCTCCTCCCTTGCTGCCTCTGTCTGCTCCCAAGGAAGGCGATCCATCCCAGCCTGGATCTCTTCTCATGTCCATGATCCCTTACCATTTAATATCTCCTCCCAAGTCCATGATTTCTGCTCCTCCTGGGCACGCTACTTGGTCCTTGTTTGGTGGGATCTTCTGTCACGGTCGTTGAGAGACGGGTCAGACCAAGGTGCAGCGTGGTGTGCGTACATGTTTATTAAGACGAATAAACACTTGACAAAATAACAAAACAACGAAACGTGAAGCTCAAACAGTGGCTACACACAACAAGCCAAACACGAGTCAAGATCCCACAACTAAGGTAGGCAACCAGGCTACCTAAGTATGATCCCCAATCAGAGACAACGAGCGACAGCTGCCTCTGATTGGGAATCACACCCGGCCAAACCTAGACATACACATACTAGATCTACAACATAGAAATACAGTCACATAGATCTCAACAGAAACTCACACCCTGACCCCACCAACAAGAGTTCTCTAGATCAGGGCGTGACAGTACCCCCCCAAAGGTGCGTACTCCGGCCGCACCAACCTGACTCATTAGGGGAGGGTCCGGGTGGGCATCCAGCCTCGGAGGCGGCTCCGGCTCCGGGCGTGACGACCTCTCCCTCTCTGCCTCCTCGTTGCACCCCTGGTCTGGTCTGGACCTCGGCGCGATGCTTCCCCTCTCCTTCCTCCCACGATGCACCAAGCCCTGTCTGGACCCTGGTGTGGGAGACCCCGAACCTGGAGAGGGGCTGACGTCTGGGCCTGGAGTGGAGCCGCTGACCGGAGCTGAACTAGGCACCGGTGGAGCGGACTGCCCTGGCTCTGGAGTGGAACTGCTAACCGGAGCTGAACTAGGCACCGGTGGAGCGGACTGCTCTGGCTCCGGAGTGGAGCCGCTGACCGGAGCTGGACTGGGAACACGCATCACTGGTTTGGCATTTCGCACGACACGTGCGGGGCGCTGGCACAGGACGCACTGGGCTGTGAATGCGCACTGGCGACACAGTGCGTATCCCCGCATACCTTGGTTCCTCAATGAACACACGCTCCTTTCGTTGCCTGACCAGCTCCTCTCTCCGTGCCTCCACTACTTCCTTCTCCCTATGGGCCTCCTGCAGTCCTCCTCTTTAAGGGAGCTCTCCTGCTCTATCCTCCCTATAAGCCCCCGTAATGTGGTGGCCTCCTCTCTTAAACTGTCGATCCGCAGGTCTTGGAGGACCTCTAGAATAGCGGCCTCCTCCTCTACAGTCAGCCCTTTCACGGCCTCCTGCTGCCTCGTCGTCCACCCCGTGGGGCTGCTTCTCGGCCTTTCTTCGTGACCGAGTCCTTTTAAGTCGCCGTTTCTCCTCCCTTGCTGCCTCTGTCTGCTCCCAAGGAAGGCGATCCATCCCAGCCTGGATCTCTTCTCATGTCCATGATCCCTTACCATTTAATATCTCCTCCCAAGTCCATGATTTCTGCTCCTCCTGGGCACGCTACTTGGTCCTTGTTTGGTGGGATCTTCTGTCACGGTCGTTGAGAGACGGGTCAGACCAAGGTGCAGCGTGGTGTGCGTACATGTTTATTAAGACGAATAAACACTTGACAAAATAACAAAACAACGAAACGTGAAGCTCAAACAGTGGCTACACACAACAAGCCAAACACGAGTCAAGATCCCACAACTAAGGTAGGCAACCAGGCTACCTAAGTATGATCCCCAATCAGAGACAACGAGCGACAGCTGCCTCTGATTGGGAATCACACCCGGCCAAACCTAGACATACACATACTAGATCTCCAACATAGAATACGATCACATAGATCTCAAACTGAAACTCACACCCTGACCCCAACCAACAAGAGTTCTCTAGATCTGTCACGAGTTACAAAGCCAGAACCCAGAAGCAGACCAGGACAAGGTAAGTTGAAACGAAGGTGAGTGTTTATTTACAAATTCAAGAGTGGTGCTGAATAATCCAGGGAACAGAGCGGGCGGCGTTGATTAGTTGTTGGGGGTGCAGTGGTTGATCCCATCATGGCTCGGCAGCCGCCGACCACCAGGCAGAGGTTGGATGAAGGTTCCGGACGAGTGACTGCAGATGGAACAAAACGGAGGTAAGTAAACAACAAACCAACAAGGTGCAAAAACAACAAAACTAACGCTAGAAGCTCTAAGACTGATACTCTGGTAAACCTACTGTTCATGGCTAACGATCCGGCAGGGAATGGATGTTAGGCCAGAGCCTAAGAAGGGTGATGATCAGGACCAGGTGTGCAGATTGCTGATGGGATGCAGGTGCGGAAATCAAGAGAGCTCCCGGAGCGTTCCCAGAACCCTCGGGAAACTGGAGATCCCGAGCAGAAAAACTAGTCCACAGACAGGACCCGACTCAGACTGCCGGGATCGTTACAGTACCCCCCCTCCGACCGAACGCCACCGGGCGGACTCCCCGGAGCGCCAGGATGGAGGCGGTAGAAGTCACGGATGAGGTCAGCATCTAGGATCTGTCGCCGCGGAATCCAACTCCTCTCTTCAGGACCATACCCCTCCCAGTCCACGAGATACTGAAACCCCGGCCCCGCCGTCTGGAATCCATGATGCGTCGCACCGTGTAGGCAGGACCACCTCCGATCATCCGAGGAGGAGGAGGAGGAGGCGGAGGAGGCAACAGAGGACTGAGGAAAACAGGCTTGAGGCAGGAGACATGAAAGGTGGGATGGACTCTGAGCGTCCTCGGGAGTTTGAGTCGAACTGCCACCGGATTGATCACCTTCTCCACCACAAACGGACCAATGAACTTCGGTAACAACTTCCTAGACTCAGTCCGTAAAGGAAGATCCCGTGTGGCCAACCAGACCCTATCTCCGATGGTGTAGGTGGGAGCGGGGATCCGGCGACGATTCGCCTGGAGCTGATACCGGTCCGAAACTCTAAGGAGTGCCTTTCTGGCCCGATGCCAGGTCCGGTGGCAACGACGAATATGGGCCTGAACAGAAGGCACTGAGAGCTCCTTCTCCTGAGAGGGGAACAAGGGAGGTTGGTAGCCATACAGGCACTGGAAGGGAGACATCCCAGTGGCAGATGTAGGGAGAGTATTGTGGGCATACTCAACCCAAGGCAACTGAGAGACCCAGGAGGTGGGGTTGGAAGAGGCCAGGCAGCGTAGCGTGGATTCCATCTTCTGGTTGGCTCTCTCCGCCTGACCATTAGATTGGGGGTGAAAACCAGATGTGAGACTGACTGTAGCTCCAATGGCCAAACAGAAGGACTTCCAGACAGCAGAGGTAAACTGAGGGCCACGGTCGGAAACGATATCACTGGGCAACCCGTGGACCCTGAAAACCTCCCTAACCAGGATCTCGGACGTCTCCGAGGCAGAGGGAAGCTTGGCAATTGGCACAAAGTGGGCGAACTTGCTGAATCTGTCCACGATAGTCAGAACGACCGTGTTCCCTCAGAAGCGGGCAACCCAGTGACAAAGTCCAGGGGCCAGATGCGACCATGGTCGCCGGGGAATAGGAAGGGGGTGAAGTAGTCCAGAGCTGGGCCGATTGGTACTCTTATTCTGCGCACACACTGGACAGGCAGCAACATAACCCCGAGTATCCTCGGCCATGGCAGGCCACCAAAAACGTCTGCGAAGAAACGCCATCGTCCGAGCCACGCCAGGGTGACAAGCCATCTTGCTGGCGTGGGACCATTTGAGGACCGCAGGGACGAACCCGACTCAGGCACAAACAACCGACCGGGTGGACCGTTACCGGGACCGGGCTGCGTCCGAAGAGCGCCATCACCTCCTCCTCAATCTTCCACCTAACAGCTCCCACGACGCAGTTCCGGGGAGAATTGTCTCGGTCTTGGACCCACTCTCCTCCGTCTTGGAGAACATCCGAGACAAGGCGTCCGCCTTGCCGTTCTTAGATCCAGGTCGGAACGTCAGGGAAAAATTGAATCGTCCGAAAAACAACGACCACCTGGCCTGACGGGAGTTGAGACGTCTAGCCGATTGCACGTAAGCAAGATTCTTGTGGTCAGTCCAGACAATAAACGGTTGCTCCGCCCCCCTCCAACCAGTGGCGCCACTCCTCCAAGGCAAGTTTCACCGCGAGAAGCTCCCGGTTACCCACATCGTAATTCCTCTCCGCAGGCGAAAGGCGACGAGAGTAGTAGGCGCAGGGATGGAGTTTACTGTCCGTGGAGCATCGCTGCGACAGGATGGCGCCAACTCCCACATCAGACGCGTCCACTTCAACGACGAACTGACGGGCCGTGTCCGGTTGAGAGAGAATCGGTGCGTTGGTGAATCGCCTCTTCAAATCCAGAAACGCTCGATCCGCCTCCGGATTCCACTTGAAGCTCCTGATACTGGAAGTCAAGGCAGTTAACGGAGCGGCCACACGGCTGTAATCCCGGATGAATCTGCGGTAGAAATTCGCAAACCCCAAAAATCTCTGGAGCTGCAATCTCGTACCGGGCTGGGCCCATTCCAGAACCGCTCTAACCTTCTCCTGGTCCATCCTAATCTCTCCCCCTGGAGATGATGTACCCGAGAAAGGATGTCGTGTGGGCGTGAAACTCGCACTTCTCGGCCTTCACGAACAGGCGATTCTCCAACAATCGCTGCAGAACCTGCCGGACATGCTGGACGTGGTCGGAAGGTTCCTTCGAGAAGATCAGAATGTCATCCAGGTAAACAAACACAAAGAGACCGATCATATCTCTCAGGACGCCGTTTCACCATACTCTGGAATACCGCTGGAGCATTGGTCAGTCCAAACGGCATCACCTGATACTGAAGTGACCCATCGGTGTATTGAAACCCGTCAACCACTCGTCTCCCTCTCTGATCCGGACCATGTGATACGCATTGCGTAGGTCTAGCTTGGTGAACACCGTAGCACCCTGTAAGGAGTCGAAGGCAGAACTCATCAAGGGCAGGGGATACTTGTTCTTGACCGTGATGTCATTCAACCCCCGATAATCAATACACGGTCGAAGAGAGCCATCCTTCTTACCCACAAAGAAGAATCCTGCCCCCAGGGGTGATGACGAGGACGAACGAGACCAGCAGCTAGGGACTCCTTGATGTAGGTCTCCAAAGCCTCACGTTCAGGGCGGGAGATGCTGTATAACCTTCCCTTGGGGTAGACAGCTCCAGGGAACAGGTTGATGGCACAATCATATGGTCGGTGGGGAGGGAGTGACAGAGCCTTCTGCTTACTGAACACTTCCCCAAATCGTGATATGTCTCGGGAACCAGGGACAAATCTGGGGGTTTAGCCTCAATCACCTGACTGGGAACCGAATGGGGACAGGCAGTCTTGAGACAGTTAGCATGACAATCAAGGCTCCAACTTCGTTACCTTGCCCGTCACCCAATCGAACGTGGGATTGTGTTCCTTCAGCCAGGGGTATCCAAGGACCAGAGGAACATGGGAAGACGGCAGAATGAAGAATGAAATAATCTCCGAATGATTCCCCGACAACAGCATCTTAACCGGTTCAGTCCTCATCGTGATACGTGCCAGACTACTGCCGTTCAGAGTGGTCGCTTCAATGGCTTCCGGCAATTGCTCCTTGGAAAGCCCCAGCTGTTCCACCAACTCGGCATCAAGAAAGCTTCCACCGGCACCTGAATCGATAAAAGCGTTAATCGCTAAGCTCTGATTCCTGTTCACAAGGGTAGCCGGGAAACGGGGTCTGACAGAGGTACTGAGAGGTTGAAACTGGCTCGCTAAAAGTCCTCCCAACTTTAGCGAGCCGGGCAGTTTGACGACCGCCGGGAACAAGTGGAGATGTAATGTCCCGAGCTACCACAGTAGAGGCAGCAGTTGGTCTTACGTCTATGTTGACGCTCCTCCTTGGTTAACCCGTGCCGCCCCACTTGCATGGGTTCAGAATCGGGAGAGAGGACCTCTCCACTAATCCTTTGTGGTGGAGAATGATCGACGTGTTCTGGTCCACCACCCGACCCGACTGGGAACTGAGAAGCTGATCGATTGGACGGACCCCCATTGCTTCTCCCTCCTTCGCTCTCGGACTCGATTATCCACCCGAATAGACAAGGCTACCAAGCTGTCCAGGTCACTAGGCTCCGGATAGGAGATCAACTCATCCTTGAGCTGCTCCGACAGACCCTGGTAAAAGGCCGCTTGCAGAGACTCCTCATTCCACCCACTCTCCACAGCCAACGTCTTGAACTCGATCACGAAGTCGGCCACGCTGCGAGTTCCTTGGCGAAGCGAAAACAGGCGCCTAGCTGCGTCCCTCCCTCGGACGGAATGGTCGAAGAGCTTCCTCATCTCGGCCGTGAACCCCTGGTATGAAGCCATGCAGGGATCCTGTCGTTCCCAAACGGCTGAAGCCCACTCCAGCGCTCGACCACGCAGCAACTCAATCACAAAGGCTATCCTAGCCTTGTCTGTGGATAAGAGTAGGGCTGTAGATCGAACACTAATCCACACTGCATAAGGAAGGAACGGCATCTTCCCAGCTCCCCCTCATATTTATCCGGCGTCGGAACCTTGGGCTCACGGAAGGACACAGCTCCAGAAGCGGCAGGCGAGATGGGTGAAACCGGTAGTGGATCCTCCACCGGAAACTTGCGTTGGTTCTGGACCTCCGTCAGACCGGTAGAAAGGTTCCGAACTGACAACGCGATCTCCTGTAGTACCGTGCTATGATGGCCCAACATCTTCTCCTGATGGGTAATGGCATGGCGAACAGAGTCCAGGTCCGCTGGGTTCATTACTGGCCGGATCGTTCTGTCACGAGTTACAAAGCCAGAACCCAGAAGCAGACCAGGACAAGGTAAGTTGAAACGAAGGTGAGTGTTTATTTACAAATTCAAGAGTGGTGCTGAATAATCCAGGGAACAGAGCGGGCGGCGTTGATTAGTTGTTGGGGGTGCAGTGGTTGATCCCATCATGGCTCGGCAGCCGCGACCACCAGGCAGAGGTTGGATGAAGGTTCCGGACGAAGTGACTGCAGATGGAACAAAACGGAGGTAAGTAAACAACAAACCAACAAGGTGCAAAAACAACAAAACTAACGCTAGAAGCTCTAAGACTGATACTCTGGTAAACCTACTGTTCATGGCTAACGATCCGGCAGGGAATGGATGTTAGGCCAGAGCCTAAGAAGGGTGATGATCAGGACCAGGTGTGCAGATTGCTGATGGGATGCAGGTGCGGAAATCAAGAGAGCTCCCCGGAGCGTTCCAGAACCCTCGGGAAACTGGAGATCCCGAGCAGAAAAACTAGTCCACAGACAGGACCCGACTCAGACTGCCGGGATCGTTACAAGATCAGGGCGTGACAATTCCACAGGATTTAACTTGTTGATTACTCCCTATACTGGCTGTCCCAAATGGTACCCTATTGCCTATAGTGTACTGCTATAGACAGTGGTCAAGTGGGCATGTGTCAGTAAGTAATGGCTGAAGAAGCACTCCCTCACAGAAACAGATGGCGCCAAGACCTCGTTCACAAAGATGTCACACACTAGGGCAACACCCTTCCTCTTCCTCTTCAACAGTCTAGAAACTTCTCCAGAAACACTCTCCTTCCCTTACCCCTTTCTTCTCCTTAGGAACCCTTAACTGTCAGGGGGGAAGGGATGTGTCAAAAGTAGTGCGCTTAATAGGGAATAGGGTGCCATTTGGGACAGCCTGAGAGTTGATGATGCGGGACAAATGTTATGAAGACAAGAGAAGACAGAGAGCTCAGCTAGGCTCCGCCCCAGAAGGAAGACAGAGAGCTCAGCTAGGCTCCTCCCCAGAAGGAAGACAGAGAGCTCAGCTAGGCTCCGCCCCAGAAGGAAGACAGAGAGCTCATCTAGGCTCCGCCCCAGAAGGAAGACAGAGAGCTCAGCTAGGCTCCGCCCCAGAAGGAAGACAGAGAGCTCAGCTAGGCTCCGCCCCAGAAGGAAGACAGAGAGCTCAGCTAGGCTCCTCCCCCAGAAGGAAGACGTTACTAAGAATAGAAAATGCCCCCATGAGTTTCCAGCGGTCCTCAAAGACACCATGACAAGAGTTCCTGGTGTATCTTTCCTGTTGAGGAAGAGGAGAGAGCTATGGTGATATTCCACTTGATTAGCACAAATGATACAGCTCTAGGCTGGTCCCAGATCTGTTGGTGGCGTATAGCCAACTCCTATGGTCATTGTCAACCCTATCTTACATTTTTAGTTTGTTGTATCAATATTTTCTATTTGGTTTCCTGTATGATAATCCTCTATATGTGTCCACAGTTCCTGATTGTATAGCAGAGCAATAGAACGTTTATAGATCATTTACCCTAGACAGACATGCTACCCTCTGCATGTTTCAGCATGCACTGACAGAGAGGTATTCGGAGATCCTGAGGCTTGGAGCCTTTTACATTTTACATTTTTAGTCGCTCTTATCCAGAGCGACTTACAGGAGCAATTAGGGTTAAGTGCCTTGCTCAAGGGCACATCGACAGATTTTTCACCTAGTCGGCTCGGGGATTAGAACCAGCGACCTTTCGGTTACTGGCACAACGCTCTTACCCACTAAGCTACCTGCCGCCCACCTTAAATGCCTGGATAGAGGGGGTCTTGACGATCAGTAGTAGGGTTAGTAGTAGCTGCCTGTCCTGAATGTACCTTGCCAGAAGCACAACCCTGGTCTGACACCAGAACTCTGACGCCACTCTTCCTCTGCATGTCTTCAACACACTTTTCTGGACTTTGTACCAAATCCCAGCGCTCTGCCAGTAACTTCCAGCTGAGTGAAAGTGTCCCTGTCTCGCAGAGTGCCATTGTATCTCTCTCTCTCTCTCTCTCTCTCTCTCTCTCTCTCTCTCTCTCTCTCTCTCTCTCTCTCTCTCTCTCTCTCGCTGGTTTGAATCCCAGAGCCGACTAGGTGAAAAAGCTGCCGATGTGCCCTTGAGCAAGGCACTCAACCCTAATTGCTCCTGTAAGTCACTCTGGATAAGAGCGTCTGCTAAATGAGTAAAATGTAAGACTGAAAGCCCAGTGGAAATCAAAAAATCTCATTGAGAGAGACTGACTGCAAGAGGGAAGGAATGCCAAGTATGCTTCTCCGGCAGTAGGAATGTGAGCCCACTCCCTCCAGCCCTCTGCTCTGCTCAGGCCCTGCCGGCTACAGCCATCGGCAGCATCCCCAATGACACCCTATTCCCAATAGGACCCAGGTCAAAAATAGTGCACTATAAAGGGGATAGGATGCCATTTGGGAGGGAGCCATGATGTGGCCTCCGTCCTCTGGAGATGTGACCACCCTGACGGCCGCACCAGACACTAGCTGTACAGCACCACGCTCTTCTTCATGGCGTGACTGTGACCTATGACCTGAAACGACACGGCTGTTCAAATGGTACTGTGTTGGGGGAAAACAGTGGGCATGTACTGTACGTCACGGTAATCTAGCGTGGTAATTGAATTTGGCTAAACTACACTTGTGGTTTTTGCTTTATGTGGCGTTCATCTGGTGGTCTCCTGCTGCAGCCGACGGGGTTAGCTTACTAGCTATCGGAGCACTGCAGCAATTGGCACTTCGCATGTCAAATTACTGGGGCATTTCAGAAAGATGTAGATAACAGCTGTTTAACCAAAGTTCCTCCTCCTCACCCCAACCTCCCCCTCTCACCCCATCCTCCCTCCTCCCCCATCCTCCCCCTCCTCACCCCATCCCCCCTCCTCACCCCAACCTCCCCCTCTCACCCCATCCCCCCTCTCACCCCCAACCTCCCCCTCTCACCCCATCCCCCCTCCTCACCCCAACCTCCCCCTCTCACCCCCATCCCCCCTCTCACCCCAACCTCCCCCCCTCTCACCCATCCCCCTCCTCACCCCAACCTCCCCCCTCTCACCCCATCCCCCTCTCACCCCAACCTCCCCCCTCCTCACCCAAACCTCCCCCCTCTCACCCCATCCTCCCTCCTCACCCCAACCTCCCCCTCTCACCCCAACCTCCCCCTCTCACCCCAACCTCCCCCCTCTCACCCCAACCTCCCCCCCTCTCACCCCAACCTCCCCCTCCTCACCCCATCCTCCCCTCTCACCCCATCCCCCTCTCACCCCAACCTCCCTCTCTCACCCCATCCCCCCTCCTCACCCCAACCTCCCCCCTCTCACCCCAACCTCCCCCCTCTCACCCCATCCTCCCTCTCACCCCATCCCCCCTCCTCACCCCAACCTCCCCCCTCTTCACCCCATCCTCTCTCCTCACCCCATCCCCCCTCCTCACCCCATCCTCCCCCTCCTCACCCCAACCTCCCTCCTCACCCCATCCTCCCCCTCACCCCATCCACGGAAAGTAGCTGTCATCTGGCTACACCATGGTGCTACCCTACAGAGTGCTGTTGAGGCTAATGTAAACCTCCATAGCAAAACAGTGTGTTTTAATCAATTATTTGGTGAAGTGAATATATTTAGGAAAGTTTTATCTAAAAAGGATACCTTTTTTATTTGTCACAATTTTTTAGCTTTTTATTACATTAATTGAGGAGGATGGTCCTCCTCTGAGGAGCCTCCACTGAATGCTGGGGTAGGCTTCCTATAGTGCATTGTCTAATGAAGCTCACTGTTAGCACTAGAGATCCTGGTTCGAATCCAGGCTCTGTTGTAGCCGGCCGCGACCGGGAGACCCATGGGGCGGCGCACAATTGGTCCAGGGTAGGGGAGGGAATGGCCGGCAGGGATGTAGAGCATGGCGTTTGCAACACCAGAGTTGTGGGTTCGATTCCCAAGGGGGGCCAGTATGAAAAATAAATTAACTGTAAGTCGCTCTGGATAAGAGCGTCTGCTAAATGACTAAAATGTAAATGTTAGTCAGTCATATATTATCGGTGTGAAGTAATGTATTTCTACACTAGGCTCTAGTCCATCTACTGCAATAGCTGAGCACAGTCGAGTGGTGCTCGTCTCAAACCGAGGCTGCAACGTCATGAGAAAACGCAAAACCTCACCCAGAGAGAAGCGACAGACGGAGCGACTAGAGGTGCTAACAGATTGGAGCTACGGAGGATAACTGTAAGTAATGTATCTACACGCATTTCTATTCGCTGCGATTTTGTTACTATCTGTGCCATGCGCGGCGTTTTCCGACCGCTCTGGATAACGCTCATGATGCCCGGTTTTGAGGTAGAATGATTCCATTATTGCAAATGAAAACGGGAGACCGGTTTCTGGGGATGCACAATACACGGTTTGCGGAAGAGCAGGTCAAATGCCTAGAATATGGCGGAGCAGAGAGTGAAACAATCCAACTCATAATGTTTTCCCAGACAATAAATGTATTTGTTGTCATGCATAATGCAGAACGCGGTATTCTTCGCGGTTTGGATCCAACGACAGCTCTCAGTCGCGCGGTTGGGAACAAAAAGATCAGCTTTTTGGCCGATATCCTGCCCGTGACGGGGTTGAAGAAGTTACAACGGAAATGGAAAAAGTTATTCGATTGTCTAGAATTACACACGTTCTTTGGGACACTGAATTCTTATCATTTTTCATAATAGGACGCCTGGAATTATTCAAGCGGTTATCAAATTGCGCATTTTTAGATAAGATTTGTAATCTATTCATATTTCGTTTTGTACCGTGTTATGCTCTGAAAGCAGCAGTCGGTTCTAGATGCGTTAGATACGGGCCCCGCCTAGTTCACTACTGAATCTGTCGATTGGGAGGGACACAACTGGGTGGTGGTTTCCTCTCAGTTGAACTACACTGAAATGTCATATTAGCTAATATTCTTCACGATTATGAAACGTGTAGACTATAGGCCTAGATCTACAGCATGTTAGATTAATATTTGATATTAATTTTTAATAGTGAGATTTTCTGAAGTCATTAGAAAATATTTAAGATTTCTGCTCTCTGTAAACTATAGACTGCAATCAAATCAACGTTTATTGGTCGGGTACAAAGATTTGCAGGTGCAGCGAAATGCTTGTTTCTAGCTCCAACAGTGGAGTAATACCCTAGCAATACAAAACAATACACACATCATCCAAAAAGTAAAAAGAAAGAAATGAAGAAATATCAGAATGTAGCACTTGTAAAAGTAATGTTATAGTATAGCCTAACTGTTGTCGCTCATCTGAATGTATTTTTATCCTCACAGTTATATATTGATTATAATAGAACACTTCCTGAGTTAGGACTCAGTTTGAACTACTCTGAACAAGTATCAGTCATTCTGTTGTCAGTTATTGGTAAGAGGATGTGGAACTCTGCTCAGAGGGAGAGGGGGAGTGTCATGTTTACTCTTCATTTTGATGGTTTATGTCACTTTTGTTTACTATCTACTTCACTTGCTTTGGCAATGTTAACACACGTTTCCCATGCCAATAAAGAGAGAGAGAGAGAGAGAGAGAGAGGGAGAGAGAGAGAGGGGGAGAGAGAGAGAGAGAGAGAGAGAGAGAGAGAGAGAGAGAGAGAGAGAGAGAGAGAGAGAGAGAGGGAGAGAGAGAGAGAGAGAGAGAGAGAGGCAGAGAGAGAGAGAGAGAGAGAGAGAGAGAGAGAGAGAGAGAGAGAGAGAGAGAGAGAGAGAGAGAGAGAGGCAGAGAGAGAGAGAGAGAGAGACACAGAGAGAGAGACACAGAGAGAGAGGGGGAGAGAGAGAGAGAGAGAGAGAGAGAGAGAGAGCTTGTTTGTTTTATTTAGTTGGGACCTTTTAATGACCTATACTCAGCTGTACCTTCTCTCTACTGTTGACTACTGTCTATATGTGGGGGCATATGTTCAATGTTTGAAATGGATTCTTATGTCTTTTAGTTTTTCAGTTAGTTTATAACAGTGTGTCGTTTTTCAGTTAGTTTATAACAGTGTGTGTCGTTTTTCAGTTAGTTTATAACAGTGTGTCGTTTTTCAGTTAGTTTATAACAGTGTGTGTCGTTTTTCAGTTAGTTTATAACAGTGTGTGTCGTTTTTCAGTTAGTTTATAACAGTGTGTCGTTTTTCAGTTAGTTTATAACAGTGTGTAGTTTTTCAGTTAGTTTATAACAGTGTGTAGTTTTTCAGTTAGTTTATAACAGTGTGTGTCGTTTTTCAGTTAGTTTATAACAGTGTGTAGTTTTTCAGTTAGTTTATAACAGTGTGTAGTTTTTCAGTTAGTTTATAACAGTGTGTAGTTTTTCAGTTAGTTT
>NW_025535508.1:75000-90000 GCF_020615455.1 Coregonus clupeaformis
CAATTGATGATGCAGCCTGACTGTAAGGCTGTTGGTAAATCCTCCTGGCCATTTCTGTGAAGAACCATAGAAGACTGTGTGTGTGTGTGTGTGAGAGAGAGAGAGATACAGAGAGAGAGATACAGAGAGAAAGATAGAGAGAGAGAGAGAGAAAGAGAGAGAGATATATATAGAGAGAGATATAGAGATATATATATATATATAGCGAGAGAGAGAAGGGGGTTTGTTGTCCTTCCTCCTCCACCACCAGTTGGACCACTTCTCCTTTAGGCCAAAGGGCCTTGCAAAACATGGTGGCCCTCTGACGTTTCCCCCTTCTTCCTCTGCCTGCCCGGCCTCACAGCAGCCATGAAACCAGAGCTGCTCCCGGGGTGGCTACATGGTGCTAGTGATTGGCATTGTGTTTTCAGGCTGGCTAAAGGCTAGCAGTTAACGTCTAGCTAGTGAATGGCATTGTGCTCCTGGCTGGCTAAATGCTAGCAGCTATCTTAGCTATGTGAATAAAATGATGCTGCTATAAATTCTCCTACCAACCTCAATGGCCAATCGTTTCCTCCTAAGGCTGTCAAGATGGCGTAAAGATCTGACAGGCAGAGGTGGGCTTGTGAGGAAAGAAGCCAGGTTGGGATGTTATAGCTAATGCAGCCTGTTGTAGGCTGGCCTGCTTATCCCTAGTATCTCAGTACAATCTGTCTGTCAGCAGCCTGTTGTAGCCTGGCCTGCTTATCCCTAGTATCTCAGTACAATCTGTCTGTCAGCAGCCTGTTGTAGGCTGGCCTGCTTATCCCTAGTATCTCAGTACAATCTGTCTGTCAGCAGCCTGTTGTAGCCTGGCCTGCTTATCCCTAGTATCTCTGTACAATCTGTCTGTCAGCAGCCTGTTGTAGCCTGGCCTGCTTATCCCTAGTATCTCAGTACAATCTGTCTGTCAGCAGCCTGTTGTAGCCTGGCCTGCTTATCCCTAGTATCTCAGTACAATCTGTCTGTCAGCAGCCTGTTGTAGCCTGGCCTGCTTATCCCTAGTATCTCAGTACAATCTGTCTGTCAGCAGCCTGTTGTAGCCTGGCCTGCTTATCCCTAGTATCTCAGTACAATCTGTCTGTCAGCAGCCTGTTGTAGCCTGGCCTGCTTATCCCTAGTATCTCAGTACAATCTGTCTGTCAGCAGCCTGTTGTAGCCTGGCCTGCTTATCCCTAGTATCTCAGTACAATCTGTCTGTCAGCAGCCTGTTGTAGCCTGGCCTGCTTATCCCTAGTATCTCAGTACAATCTGTCTGTCAGCAGCCTGTTGTAGCCTGGCCTGCTTATCCCTAGTATCTCAGGACAATCTGTCTGTCAGCAGCCTGTTGTAGCCTGGCCTGCTTATCCCTAGTATCTCAGTACAATCTGTCTGTCAGCAGCCTGTTGTAGCCTGGCCTGCTTATCCCTAGTATCTCAGTACAATCTGTCTGTCAGCAGCCGGTTGTAGCCTGGCCTGCTTATCCCTAGTATCTCAGTACAATCTGTCTGTCAGCAGCCTGTTGTAGCCTGGCCTGCTTATCCCTAGTATCTCAGTACAATCTGTCTGTCAGCAGCCTGTTGTAGCCTGGCCTGCTTATCCCTAGTATCTCAGTACAATCTGTCTGTCAGCAGCCTGTTGTAGCCTGGCCTGCTTATCCCTAGTATCTCAGTACAATCTGTCTGTCAGCAGCCTGTTGTAGCCTGGCCTGCTTATCCCTAGTATCTCTGTACAATCTGTCTGTCAGCAGCCTGTTGTAGGCTGGCCTGCGTATTCCTAGTATCTCAGTACAATCTGTCTGTCAGCAGCCTGTTGTAGCCTGGCCTGCTTATCCCTAGTATCTCAGTACAATCTGTCTGTCAGCAGCCTGTTGTAGCCTGGCCTGCTTATTCCTAGTATCTCAGTACAATCTGTCTGTCAGCAGCCTGTTGTAGCCTGGCCTGCTTATCCCTAGTATCTCAGTACAATCTGTCTGTCAGCAGCCTGTTGTAGCCTGGCCTGCTTATCCCTAGTATCTCAGTACAATCTGTCTGTCAGCAGCCTGTTGTAGCCTGGCCTGCTTATCCCTAGTATCTCAGTACAATCTGTCTGTCAGCAGCCTGTTGTAGCCTGGCCTGCTTATCCCTAGTATCTCTGTACAATCTGTCTGTCAGCAGCCTGTTGAAGCCTGGCCTGCTTATCCCTAGTATCTCAGTACAATCTGTCTGTCAGCAGCCTGTTGTAGCCTGGCCTGCTTATCCCTAGTATCTCAGGACAATCTGTCTGTCAGCAGCCTGTTGTAGCCTGGCCTGCTTATCCCTAGTATCTCAGGACAATCTGTCTGTCAGCAGCCTGTTGTAGCCTGGCCTGCTTATCCCTAGTATCTCAGTACAATCTGTCTGTCAGCAGCCTGTTGTAGCCTGGCCTGCTTATCCCTAGTATCTCAGTACAATCTGTCTGTCAGCAGCCTGTTGTAGCCTGGCCTGCTTATCCCTAGTATCTCAGGACAATCTGTCTGTCAGCAGCCTGTTGTAGCCTGGCCTGCTTATCCCTAGTATCTCAGGACAATCTGTCTGTCAGCAGCCTGTTGTAGCCTGGCCTGCTTATCCCTAGTATCTCAGTACAATCTGTCTGTCAGCAGCCTGTTGTAGCCTGGCCTGCTTATCCCTAGTATCTCAGTACAATCTGTCTGTCAGCAGCCTGTTGTAGCCTGGCCTGCTTATCCCTAGTATCTCTGTACAATCTGTCTGTCAGCAGCCTGTTGTAGCCTGGCCTGCTTATCCCTAGTATCTCAGTACAATCTGTCTGTCAGCAGCCTGTTGTAGCCTGGCCTGCTTATCCCCTAGTATCTCAGTACAATCTGTCTGTCAGCAGCCTGTTGAAGCCTGGCCTGCTTATCCCTAGTATCTCTGTACAATCTGTCTGTCAGCAGCCTGTTGTAGCCTGGCCTGCTTATCCCTAGTATCTCTGTACAATCTGTCTGTCAGCAGCCTGTTGTAGCCTGGCCTGCGTATCCCTAGTATCTCAGTACAATCTGTCTGTCAGCAGCCTGTTGTAGCCTGGCCTGCTTAAGCCCTAGTATCTCTGTACAATCTGTCTGTCAGCAGCCTGTTGTAGCCTGGCCTGCTTATCCCTAGTATCTCTGTACAATCTGTCTGTCAGCAGCCTGTTGTAGCCTGGCCTGCGTATCCCTAGTATCTCAGTACAATCTGTCTGTCAGCAGCCTGTTGTAGCCTGGCCTGCTTATCCCTAGTATCTCAGTACAATCTGTCTGTCAGCAGCCTGTTGTAGCCTGGCCTGCTTATCCCTAGTATCTCAGTACAATCTGTCTGTCAGCAGCCTGTTGTAGCCTGGCCTGCTTAAGCCCTAGTATCTCAGTACAATCTGTCTGTCAGCAGCTTGTTGTAGCCTGGCCTGCTTAAGCCCTAGTATCTCAGTACAATCTGTCTGTCAGCAGCCTGTTGTAGCCTGCCTATTCAAATTAAATCAAATCAAATTGTATTTGTCACATGCGCCAGGTGTAGACCTTACTGTGAAATGCTTACTTACAAACCCTTAACCAACAATGCAGTTCAAGAAGTAGAGTTAAGAAAATGTTTACTAAATAAACGAAAGTAAAAAATGTAATAAAAAGTCACACAATATAATAACAATAATGAGGCTATATACAGGGGGTACCGGTACCAAGTCAATGTACAGGAGGCTATATACAGGGGGTACCGGTACCTAGTCAATGTGCGGGGGTACAGGTTAGTCTAGGTAATTTGTACATGTAGGTAGGGATAAAGTGACTATGCATAGATAATAAACAGCGAGTAGCAGCAGTGTAAAAACAAAGGGGGGAGGGGGGGGGTCAATGTAAATAGTCTGGGTGGCCATTTGATTAGTTGTTCAGCAGTCTTATGGCTTGAGGGTAAAAGCTGTTAAGAAGCCATTTGGACCTAGACATGGCGCTCCGGTACCGCTTGCCGTGCGGTAGCAGAGAGAACAATCTATGACTTGGGTGACTGGAGTCTTTGACTGTTTTTTAGGGGCCTTCCTCTGACACCGCCTGGTATAGAGGTCCTGGATGGCAGGGAGCTCAGTCCCAGTGATGCACTGGGCCATTCCTCTGACACCGCCTGGTTTAGAGGTCCTGGATGGCAGGGAGCTCAGTCCCAGTGATGCACTGGGCCATTCCTCTGACACCGCCTGGTATAGAGGTCCTGGATGGCAGGGAGCTCGGTCCCAGTGATGCACTGGGCCATTCCTCTGACACCGCCTGGTATAGAGGTCCTGGATGGCAGGAAGCTCGGTCCCAGTGATGCACTGGCCATTCCTCTGACACCGCCTGGTATAGAGGTCCTGGATGGCAGGAAGCTTGGAATTCCTAGTATCTCAGTACAGTCTGTCAGCAGCCCAATTCCCTGAGCTGCTCTGTTGTCCATCATTGTTCTCAGTCAGTGGTGTGAGACCATGTCTGATGAGCTCTGGTTGTCTGCTATTCACGTCTCTCTCTCTCTTTCAGCTTTTCATTTTTTTATTAATTTGTAAAAAATGTCTATAAACATAATTCCACTTTGTCATTATGGGGTATTGTGTGTAGACCAGTGACACAAAATCTCAATTTAATCAATTGTAATTTCAGGCTGTAACACAACAAAGTATGGAAAAATTCAAGGGCTGTGAATACTTTATGAAGGTTCTGTAAGATCTATAACTTATATGAAGGCTCAATAAAGCCTTCTTAAACCCTTTATAAGGCCTTTAATACAGAGAAAAGTTAATGTCACTTTACCTCAATCAATTAACACATGGAGCAGGGTCCCCGAATAACTGCATTCCTGTCTCCTCTATGGCTCTTTCTCCATAACCTGTGTCCCTACCAGCTGTGTCACAAGGTTACTGTCATCTCCCGGGCATTACAGCGTTACTGTTATTGTTTAAGCTGAGGAATATATTGCAGAATACAGAGGTGTCCTGTAAAGTGTTGGAGGGTCAGGGTGTGTTGAAGGGTCAGGGTGTGTTGAAGGGTCAGGGTGTGTTGGAAGGGTCTGGGTGTGTTGAAGGGTCAGGGTGTGTTGAAGGGTCAGGGTGTGTTGAAGGGTCAGGGGTGTGTTGAAGGTCAGGGTGTGTTGAAGGGTCAGGGTGTGTTGAAGGGTTAGGGTGTGTTGAAGGGGTCAGGGTGTGTTGGAGGGTCAGGGTGTGTTGAAGGGTCAGGGTGTGTTGAAGGGTCAGGGTGTGTAAAGTGTTGGAGGGTCAGGGTGTGTTGAAGGGTCAGGGTGTGTTGAAGGGTCAGGGTGTGTAAAGTGTTGGAGGGTCAGGGTGTGTTGAAGGGTCAGGGTGTGTTGGAGGGTCAGGGGTGTGTTGAAGGGTCAGGGTGTGTTTGAAGGGTCAGGGTGTGTTGAAGGGTCAGGGTGTGTTGGAGGGTCAGGGGTGTGTTGAAGGGTCAGGGTGTGTTGAAGGGTCAGGTGTGTAAAGTGTTGGAGGGTCAGGGTGTGTTGAAGGGTCAGGGTGTGTTGAAGGGTCAGGGTGTGTAAAGTGTTGGAGGGTCAGGGTGTGTTGAAGGGTCAGGGTGTGTTGAAGGGTCAGGGGTGTGTTGAAGGGTCAGGGTGTGTTGAAGGGTCAGGATGTGTTGAAGGGTCAGGGTGTGTAAAGTGTTGGAGGGTCAGGGTGTGTTGAAGGGTCAGGGTGTGTTGGAGGGTCAGGGTGTGTTGAAGGGTCAGGGTGTGTAAAGCGTTGGAGGGTCAGGGCGGGTTGAAGGTCCGCTTGGCTCTTCACATCCCCATCCAGGGCCCTGGTCAGTAGTGCACTATATAGTGAATAGGGGGCCATTTGGGACGCAGCCCTGTGGTGGGTGGTGGTGAGTGGGCAGAAACCATGTCTGCATGGAGGACTGGAGGACTGGAGGACTGGAGGACTGGAGGACTAGAACAGTGTTGGGGTGGTTGGTTGGCATCTCTGTTATATTGTTCAGGTGGCTACCAGGGTTAATGCTACCAGGGTTAATGCTACCAGGGTTAATGCTACCAGGGTTAACGCAACCAGGGTTAACGCAACCAGGGTTAATGCTACCAGGGTTAATGCTACCAGGGTTAATGCTACCAGGGTTAACGCTACCAGGGTTAATGCTACCAGGGTTAACGCTACCAGGGTTAATGCAACCAGGGTTAACGCTACCAGGGTTAACGCTACCAGGGTTAACGCTACCAGGGTTAATGCTACCAGGGTTAATGCTACCAGGGTTAACGCTACCAGGGTTAACGCTACCAGGGTTAATGCTACCAGGGTTAATGCTACCAGGGTTAACGCTACCAGGGTTAACGCTACCAGGGTTAATGCTACCAGGGTTAATGCTACCAGGGTTAATGCTACCAGGGTTAACGCTACCAGGGTTAACGCAACCAGGGTTAATGCTACCAGGGTTAATGCTACCAGGGTTAATGCTACCAGGGTTAATGCAACCAGGGTTAATGCTACCAGGGTTAATGCAACCAGGGTTAATGCTACCAGGGTTAACGCTACCAGGGTTAATGCTACCAGGGTTAACGCTACCAGGGTTAATGCTACCAGGGTTAACGCTACCAGGGTTAATGCTACCAGGGTTAACGGCTACCAGGGTTAATGCTACCAGGGTTAATGCTACCAGGGTTAATGCTACCAGGGTTAATGCTACCAGGGGTTAATGCTAACAGGGTTAATGCTACCAGGGTTAATGCTACCAGGGTTAATGCTACCAGGTTAATACTACCAGGGTTAATGCTACCAGGGTTAATGCTACCAGGGTTAATGCAACACAAACAACTGGAGTAATTGTAGTCTGACTCTGAGAAGGATGTTTCTCTAATTGAGGCAGGATGTGGAACACTGTAGTTGAAGACTGAGGAGATCCTGCATTGAATTATGTAACTGTCAGCCTTGTCAGAGACACGTGTTTGTGTGTGTGTGTGTGTGTGTGGTGGTGTATTTTATCACACCATGCATGACACATTGATCAAACCTTGACCTTTCCAGTATCATTTAATGAGCCTTTGTTTCACACTGAGCAGAGAAGAGGTAAGAGGATCAAGGTCAATGAGGAGCAGGTGGCGGTCCATAGCCTTCATCTGGATCCAAAGATCTCTTTCAGCAAAGACCTTGTTCCACCAGCCATTACATCACAACACAGTTATCCACTATTCACAAAGATCATCTGAATTTGGGGAGATTTCTTTTCCTCGGGTTCTTCAGTTACACGCTAGTCACTGCTGTTGGTTGCTAACCCTGATAACAAGAAGTGAGATTTTTTTTTTTTTTTACGTGGTGGTGGTTTAGACTGGTAAATGGGGATCACCTAAAAACATGGTGGTGGTTTAGACTGATAAATGGGGATCACCTAAAAATATGGTGGTGGTTTAGACTGGTAAATGTTGATCACCTAAAAACATGGTGGTGGTTTAGACTGGTAAATGGGGATCACCTAAAAACATGGTGGTGGTTTAGACTGGTAAATGGGGATCACCTAAAAACATGGTGGTGGTTTAGACTGGTAAATGGGGATCACCTAAAAACATGGTGGTGGTTTAGACTGGTAAATGGGGATCACCTAAAAACATGGTGGTGGTTTAGACTGGTAAATGGGGATCACCTAAAAACATGGTGGTGGTTTAGACTGGTAAATGGGGATCACCTGGAAACATGGTGGTGGTTTAGACTGGTAAATGGGGATCACCTAAAAACATGGTGGTGGTTTAGACTGGTAAATGGGGATCACCTAAAAACATGGTGGTGGTTTAGACTGGTAAATGGGGATCACCTAAAAACATGGTGGTGGTTTAGACTGGTAAATGGGGATCACCTAAAAACATGGTGGTGGTTTAGACTGGTAAATGGGGATCACCTGAGTGTGTGTCTTCTCCGATATGGTCATTTCAGTCGATCATACTTTTCAAGTGCCTGGCTATTTCTACCCAGCCGCAGCAACATGGAATCAGAGACTGATTAGAAAGGGAGAGTGTTTAGCATTTAAATAACTCCCCTCTCGCGTGTGTGTGTGTGTGTGTGTGTGTGTGTGTGTGTGTGTGTGTGTGTGTGTGTGTGTGTGTGTGTGTGTGTGTGTGTGTGTGTGTGTGTGTGTGTGTGAGAGACATGGACCCTGGTCAATATAAAGAGGGGTGGTGTGTTTAAGGCCCACCTACAAAAGGCTTCATTCACATCAGTCAGATTATCAGTCCTGAGAGGAGCCTTCTGGAGCCACTCAAACCTCCATACTAACGACCCACAATGCATTGGTGTCTGTATGGTTTTCTGTGTGAATTGATAAAAGAACATGAGGCGGGGGGGTTGGGATGGTGGATTAGATGCAGGTGATTCAGAACAGATGACAGGCTGGAATAGAGCAACAAGGGCTGCATCTCAAATAGCACCCTATTCCCTATGGAGTCTGGTCAAAAGTAGTGCACTATGAAGGGTACAGGGTGCCATTTTGGACAAAGACATTGAGACAGTCTGACACAGGAAGGTTTCTGTTCAGAGGTAGTCTGTTAGGAGGATAGGGAACTTCAAGATAGTCGTTTTGGGTTTTGCCTAAGCCTAAACATTGGTTAGGAAATCCCCTCTTCCTTCTTCTTTGAAAATGAGAGTTAATTTGTCTATCTTGATGTTTTAAAGTTTCTGTATTATCGGTCTCATTGACTCACTACGTATCTGTCTGTATGCAGATAGGGATTCACCATAAGTCCCCTATTCTCAAAGGTCTGAATCAGAACAGTGGAAGGAAACATTTTGGCATTATAATATATGCCATTTAGCAGATGCTTTTATCCAAAGTGATTTAGTAATGCGTGCATACATTTTTACGTATAGGTGGTCCCAGGAATCAATCCTACTACCCTGGCGTTACAAGCACCGTGCTCTTCCAACTGAGCTACAAAGGACTGCATTGATCATGCATTGATCATAATAGAGGTTCTCTGCAACAGTCGTTGTTTCTCCAACGTATCTGAAGCTAGGCTTTGGCTCCCAGATGGGTAGATGGGTAGGTGGGTAAATGGGTGACACATTTGCCTCAGCAATCCTATGGTTTTATGAGAGAGAGAGAGAGAGAGAGAGAGAGAGAGAGAGAGAGAGAGAGAGAGAGAGAGAGAGAGAGAGAGAGAGAGAGAGAGAGAGAGAGAGAGATGAGAGAGAGAGAGAGAGAGAGAGAGAGAGAGAGAGAGAGAGGAGAGAGAGAGAGAGAGAGAGGAGAGAGAGAGAGAGAGAGAGAGAGAGAGAGAGAGAGAGAGAGAGAGAGAGAGAGAGAGAGAGAGAGAGAGAGAGAGAGAGAGAGAGAGAGAGAGAGAATGCACCATGTCAATATGTTATTGATCTGTGCTCAGCGTTGTTGGCTGTAGGCCAGGTTGTATTTAGGACAGGCTGGGACTGTGTCCGTATTGGCTCCCTACATAGTGCACTACTTTTGACCAGGACCCATAGAGAATAGGGTGCCATTTGAGACAGCCTGGTTCTCCATGTCAGTCAGTCATAGCGGTACTTTACTAGGGAACAGAGGAACACATCTCCTATAGGTGCCCGCATTTTACACCTCTTACAAGGTAGGCTGTTTCTAATACAGCCAGATAGCTACTGTAGTGAATAGCTTGATGCAGACATGTTGATTACAGAAACTGTGCAAAGCTGGTGGACATGGAAATCAAATGTCATTCTCCTGATTGATGGGCCTGGGAGCCGCTTGTAATAGACTTGAGTGCCCTCGCATCCACATTTCAGCACCTCAGCCCAATTGTCAACAACTAGGCTACTGTATAAACTACTAGGCCACTGTGTTGTGGTCACAGTATAGACAACAGAAATGCTACGGTCATTTCAATAAAGTAGTCGAACAAGAGGTAGCCTACCTTTGGCTGGCTGTCATGTTCCAGTAGGTCTAAATGAGTTCATTTACTGCATTTCTATACATTTTACATTTACATTTTAGTCATTTAGCAGATGCTCTTATCCAGAGCGACTTACAGTTAGTGAGTGCATACATTTTCATTCTATACAATTAAAAAACTCTAAGATGTTATTTGGAGACCAGCAAAAATGACCTCAGCCATTAATTATCAATATTAGGTTTAAAGGTCTGTGGAACGGCCATTAATTATCAATATTAGGTTTAAAGGTCTGTGGAACGGCCATTAATTATCAATATTAGGTTTAAAGGTCTGTGGAACGCCATTAATTATCACCTCAATATTAGGTGTAAAGGTCTGTGGAACGGCCATTAATTATCAATATTAGGTTTAAAGGTCTGTGGAATGGCTATTCATTATCACCTCAATATTAGGTTTAAAGGTCTGTGGAATGGCTATTCATTATCACCTCAATATTAGGTTTAAAGGTCTGTGGAATGGCTATTCATTATCACCTCAATATTAGGTTTAAAGGTCTGTGGAATGGCTATTCATTATCACCTCAATATTAGGTTTAAAGGTCTGTGGAATGGCTATTCATTATCACCTCAATATTAGGTTTAAAGGTCTGTGGAATGGCTATTCATTATCACCTCAATATTAGGTTTAAAGGTCTGTGGAACGGCCATTCATTATCACCTCAATATTAGGTTTAAAGGTCTGTGGAACGGCATATACAATGTCAACCACTACTCAACCCTCATCATAAATTGACTCATTTACTTGTGAAACGGCGCGTGCAGTGCAACAGGAAATAGATGCATAATACACGCTATCAAGTCACAACAAGGCCGACCTCAAATGACATCATCCGTAGGTGACGCGTGAGTTTCGAGCTATTAGTTCACCATCAAATTGCACCTTTTTATATTAAAGGATTGCATGCATTGATCATCCCATTTGAAGACTAATGTATGCTAGGCTGCTAATGCTAATGTGATGACTAGATTTCATAGTTATAATTTATGGCTAATAATATAACTCGATCACTGTTAGCAAAACAGACCGTTACTGAACAATGCATGCCTGAGGGCGTAGTGACAGAGAGTAGGACCAATCAGAGACGTTGCTTCTCCTTTTCTTTTGTGTGGGCAAAAATCAGTAAAAACGACCTTCTCTTGAATGCAGCCATCCAATCTAGGCCTACGAAGGAGAGGTGTACAATGTGACGTCCATATAGCCTGGAGGAGGGAATTGTGGTACTGATCCGATGATAGACCGTGGATATGTGTACGTGACGTTCACCTCTCCACTGGTGCCGGTAAGATGGGTTACTGTTCGCTCAATTGGGAGTTGAGAATTTTTTATAAATGGAGACAGATTAGTATTTTCTTTGTGTTCTCTTTTCAGCAATAGCCATTTTCTTTCTAAATTTATGTTTTTGAAATATTGCGACAGGCCTAGGGCTATTTAACTGCTTTTCACTGACCGCTGCAACTCAACAGTCAGCTATTTGGTAGGCTATTTGCCCTGCGCTGCCCAAATGGCAGCTTAAAACAATCCACAGCTCATTTTAAAAGATGCTAATGATCCTCTGTGGCCAAATCATGCTCTCTGGTGAATCTATTTCTGTATAGGCACCAGTAATTATTGCTAATTTTGGCAAATTCTATTTACTTTAGGGGAAGCTTATCTTCCCCTAGCCTATTGGACACGTCGCTGACATCAATGGGAAAGTAGCCGGTGCATAAAACAGCTGGCAGCGAGGCCTACAAGGCTGAGTTCAAATGCCAACATCAACTTCAAAGCAATCGGCGCACTGCCTTAACGACTGACCGGCAAAGCAAACTGTCGGGCACTGTCTCTGCTCTCTGCTTTCTTAAAGTGAGAGAACGGCGTGCAGACTGGCAGCTTCTCTCCGAGTGATGCTCCGCATGGTCCTAAAGCCAGCCAACCCAATACGCTAAAAATACGTTATACCCTGCTATACCCTGCCATACCCTGCCATACCCTGCCATACCCTGCTATACCCTGCTATACCCTGCCATACCCTGCCATACCCTGCTATACCCTGCTATACCCTGCCATACCCTTCTATACCCTGCTATACCCTGCCACACCCTGCTATACCCTGCCATACCCTGCTATACCCTGCCATACCCTGCCATACCCTGCCATACCCTGCTATACCCTGCTATACCCTGCCATACCCTGCCATACCCTGCTATACCCTGCCACACCCTGCTATTCCCTGCTATACCCTGCTATACCCTGCTATACCTGCCATACCCTGCCATACCCTGCCATACCCTGCTATACTCTGCTATACCCTGCTATACCCTGACATACCCTGCTATACCCTGCCATACCCTGCTATACCCTGCTATACCCTGCCATACCCTGCTATACCCTGCCATACCCTTCTATACCCTTCTATACCCTGCTATACCCTGCTATACCCTGCTATATCCTGCCATACCCTGCTATTCCCTGCTATACCCTGACATACCCTGCTATACCCTGCCATACCCTGCCATACCCCTGCTATACCCTGCCATACCCTGCCATACCCTGCCATACCAAACTGCCGGCCTGGGTGATTATTAATCAACAAAGTAGGCTTGGTAAGATTATGGCCGCTAATTTAGCTCCCCACTGTGCATGCATGACCAGTGTTGCAAATGTGAAGCGCAATTAGCTGTTGATCATGTAGGCCTGTCACATGTGGATGCTCAAAATAGAGATTTGTTTTTATTTCTAAAATCAGATACCTAAATGAATTAATAGGCAGGTCCATATCCATTGTTTCAGAACGCCAAACGTCCATAACTGTCACGCTCGTTACAGGAATTTGCACACACTGTATATATATTTTCTGTTGTATTTCTGACTTTATGTTTTTTTTTTTACCCCATATGTAACTCTGTGTTGTTTTTATTGCACTACTTTGCTTTATCTTGGCCAGGTCGCAGTTGTAAATGAGAACCTGTTCTCAACTAGCTTACCTGGTTAAATAAAGGTGAAATAAAAAAATAAAAAAATTAAAAAAGGAAGCGGACCAAGGCGCAGCGTGATATGCGTACATTCTTTATTTTAGGTACACACACGAACCAAAACAACCGATACGTGAAGTCCTGGGTTGAACACAAACCTTCCCGGAACAAGATCCCACGATAAGCAGTGCTAAACAGGCTGCCTAAGTATGGACCCCAATCAGAGACAACAAGCTACAGCTGCCTCTGATTGGGAACCACCCCTGGCCAACATAGAAATACACGAACTAGATCACAACATAGAAAATAACACATAGAAAATCCACACCCTGGCTCAACATATAAGAGTCCCCAGAGCCAGGGCGTGACAATAACGTTCAAAAGTACTTTGCAAACCGTTGGTTTTAAAATTCATATTGCTTATTTTGGGGGATGAAATGTTAATAAATAGAGTTTAAAATAATACTATGGTGCCTGGTGAAAGGTTTCCTTCTCCATGACCTCTTGTTTCATATACACCCTTTAAAACTGATATCGTACTACTAGTAGTACTATGTTAAATCCTTTATCAACTTGACTCCTCTCCACACATTCCTCCAGCCTTAACTGACTTGAGAAATGCCAAACCTTCCTGGAGGGAGAGGAGAGGGTGAGCTGAGCCTCTGAGCTGGACCTTGTCCTGGCCTGTGTCCCAATGGCGCCCTTATTCCCTACATAGTGCACTGGGCCATGATCAAAAGTAGTGCACTATGTAGGGAATAGGGGGTGCCATTTGGGGCGCAAAGCTTGTGTTGAGTGGAAGCAGAACTCGAGTAGAAGAGAGGAGAGCCAAAGGTAATGTTTATCCTGAGAGCGAGAGGGCCTCTCCTCGCCAAGACTCTGACTTCTTTCCTCGTGGTTGACTGTTCTTAACAAACGACATGTCATCATGTGACGATTAGGTCATCTGTTTTCTTTTAAATAATTTCATGTTCGCGGTTGGCATAGCGAGCACCCTTTTATCCTAGCCATATCCTAACTGAATCACGCTAGGTTTGACTATGGTTCACTTCACTAACTAAAGTTGTGATTCAGAGTGGATTTAGAGGCCACCTTTATCCAGGTTGATGACTGACCACAGCAGGTGAATAATACTGATCATGTAAATACTGGTTGTTGAAGAACCTCCTCATCCCAGAGTCACACCTTGTCACATGATCATCTTCTCTCCCTCAGTAGTCACCATTTGTCCTACCTCTAGATTCAATGGGTTCTGGTGTTCTAGTGTTCTAGTTCTAGAGTTCTGTGTTCTAGTAGTGTAGTCTGTACTTCAATCTCCCTGGCCTCTTATGTGGCTGATGGAGAACAAAGCAAGGGGCTGTGTGAGATAGTCCATAGTAGTTGGCAACACAGCACAAACAGATCTGGGACCAGCAGGCTAGTTCACAGCACAAACAGATCTGGGACCAGCAGGCTAGTTCGCAGCACAAACAGATCTGGGACCAGCAGGCTAGTTCGTAGCACAAACAGATCTGGGACCAGCAGGCTAGTTCGCAGCACAAACAGATCTGGGACCAGCAGGCTAGTTCGTAGCACAAACAGATCTGGGAACAGCAGGCTAGTTCGTAGCACAAACAGATCTGGGACCAGCAGGCTAGTTCGCAGCACAAACAGATCTGGGAACAGCAGGCTAGTTCTGGAAGGCCTTGAAGGAGTTAACACTGTACTGTGTTATTTGCCTTTCATCCAACACACAGCTGTCTTAATCCCGTGGTCCTTGTATGGGAGCTGAGAGCTGACTAAGTGTTTGTTGGTGAACGGGGAGGGGCACCCAGCCTCTCTCCTCTCTGCTGGAGTCACATTTCACCTTGGTTTGGATGTGTGTCTCAGCTTGCGTCCCAACTGACACCCTATTATCCTTTATAGTGCACCAGGGCCCTGGTCAAAATATGTGCCCTATATAGGGAATAGGGTGCTATTTCAGACGCACGTCAGTCCCTCTCTCTCTCTCTCTCTCTCTCTCTCTCTGTCTCTCTGTCTCTCTCTCTCTCTCTCTCTCTCTCTCTCTCTCTCCTCTCTGTCTCTCTCTCTCTCTCTCTCTCTCTCTCTCTCTGTCTCTCTCTCTGTCTCTCTCTCTCTCTCTCTCTCTCTCTCTCTCTCGATCTGTCTTTCTGTCTCATCTCTGTCTCTCTCTCTCTCTC
>NW_025535509.1:0-93535 GCF_020615455.1 Coregonus clupeaformis
ATGGTCAGACCACCATCGCCGACCACAACCGCATGGTGGTGCGGTTCCAGTTTGGCAAGGAACGTCAATGCTTTCTGTAAGGTGAGATCTCATTCTGAACCACTCATTCTTGTGAGATCCACTCACCCCTATGTACACTGATTTACGTGATGATAAGCAAATGATATAGACAGTATTAATACAGTTCAGCTCATGTCACATTAGATGGCACTATTGGACTTCAGGCTCACATAAACAAGCTTCATTGTCTCGATCTCCGTCTATCTCGCTCTCTGACAAATGCTGTCTCTCCAATTTCTGCACGAGCCCCAGTGCCTCTCTGAAAACAGAGCGAAATCATATTGTTATCTAATACGAGGATTAAAGGAAATGGGCAAGATAATCTAATCCCCCAAAAAAATTGTCAAATGCTTCGTAAACAACAGGTGTAGAGTAACAGTAGAAATGTTTACTTACGGGCGCTTTCCAACAAGCGCAGAAATACAAAATAAAGAATAATAACACAAGGAATAAATGCAGAATGTGTGTATACTTGATGAGGCCATGTTGGAGCTACAGACAGGACAATCTTCAAACACTGCCTTCATTCTACAGTGCTATCAGAGTCAGTGTATAGACAACACACGCTCAGGAAGTCATCCATGCTTTGTCTCTGTGGTCATTCTTAGATTGCATTAGCTCAGCCTCACCACTTTTGGCATTGCTTAAGAAACACGCGTTATTATAGGCCAGTGTCCACTAAAAACTGCATTGTTGGTTAAGGGCTTGTAAGTAAGCATTTTCATGGTAAGGTCTGCACCTATTATATTTAGCGCCTGTAACAAATAAAATCTGATTTGATTTATTTGATTTGAACAATCCCAATTCAAAGCATCTCCTATTGTCACTGAATGTATATTTTACTGTAATGACTAGGGCCTGAGTTTTCTGATTAGGACATGTGATTAGTGAAAACTCAGGCCCCTAGTCATGGAATATTATTTGCTTATGTCCATTCAAAATGGCCTTCTTCCCCTGTGGTTGTCTGCCTTACATTTTGGTGTTTAACAGGTCAGTACACCTGTAAGGATAGCAGAACAGCCCCTGTCTGGTGTACGTCAGCTTCAACCACAAGATTTATGTTTACTGGAGAGTGGAGCTGGAGGCGCATGGAGCCCACCCACACTCCTTAGGGTCCTGGAGGAGGAGGCCAGAGTTCAAGGCCCTGCTGGAGCAACTGGGAGGTGGGTGAGTTGGAGTTAAACAACAATATGACTACTTCTCGCACTCAAACCATATCAGAAAAAAATGAAGTAGGTCTAACCTCATCCCCAGGCTCATTACTAGGGAGAAGTACGACAGGTGGACTAAGTAGGTCGAAATACAAAAAATGATCTTAAATGTGGTGAATTAGACAGCACCAGGTAAGCTCCTGGGTTTGCCTGTCCACCATTTTATTTAGTTCCCCATTAACTCAGCTAATGCTACCTGACACATAAACAGTGCATCTACAGTTTCTGTATTCATGTACTCTAACTCAACTCGTCCAAATGTATGTAAAGCCTGTCCCTGCCAGCAGACTGTTGTTCTGATGCGTGACTGGAGTATTTCTAGAGGCAGGGGGCTGTAATCCCGGGGACCACTCTCTCTTCATCTCTCTCTCTCTCTCTCTGCCTCTCTCTTCTTCCCTCTCTCTATCCCAGAGGAATTTTCTCTCAGCAGGCTAGAAACACTGTCAAAGGGATACCCAGATTAACAAACACATCACACACGCACACACACAATCATGTACACACACACACACCTCGCACGCACACCGCACTGAGGACACATACAGAGAATCATCACACAGCTGCTCAAACATAGGATGTGGTGGAAATTACAGGACAGACTGGGGATGCCATATTATTCGTATATATTGAATAAAGAGAGGCAAGCAAAATAATGGTATCTTTATGTAAGCCTCCATGGTTAGTTAGGCAAACCTATTGACAAATGAAAGGGTTTTTGTGGGTTTTTTGGATAAGCGCGAAAATAAGTCAGTGGTCAACGCTGCCGAGCGAGATCTTATTCGTTTTGTTCTGATGAAATAATCTTCATCAGCTAACGTCACTTTTTGTGAATTCTGAAGCATTTATGTAATTTAAAAAAGCATGTAAAGCATTAAAGGTTTAAGTAATTCATGAAGGTCATGTTAACTGACTAATGATTAATAGATGAGTAAATGAATGATTTACTGATATTATGTAGGCAAAGAGTATAAACTTCTAAGCCTGTATTAGCATGAAACTGTGCAGCGTTTATCCCAAACCCATTCTTCCTCATTCATTTCCCCCATAAAGCGAACCAGAGGTAACTCATTTCCGTTTTTAGGACTACATGCTGTCGAGTCTATTCATGTTTAGCTTTCCGCTCCATGAGCACTATCTCCATCTGTCCCTGGCCTGTTCCACTAATGAATGACATAGACTGCACCTGTAATACAGTAGCTAGCTTCCTGTCTGTTTATGTTTGTGTTGCATATGCATGTACTGTGTGAAAGAGTGTGCATATGTACTATACTCTGCTGCTCTGCATGGCCTCTCTGCAGGAGCCAGTAGCTGCTGTGCTCACAGAGTGACAGATGGTTCAGCTACAGTGGGGGAAAAAAGTGGTCAGCCTGGTGTGCCAAGTTCTCCCACCCAAAAAGATGAGAGAGGCCTGTAATTTTCATCATAGGTACCACGTCAACTATGACAGACAAAATGAAAAATATTTCCAGAAAATCACATTGTAGGATTTTTAATTAATTTATTGCAAATTATGGTGGAAAATAAGTATTTGGTCCAATAAAGTTTCTCAATACTTTGTTATATACCCTTTATTGGCAATGACACAGGTCAAACGTTTTCTGTAAGATCTTACAAGGTTTTCACACACTGTTGCTGGATATTTTGTCCCATTCCTTCATGCAGATCTCCTCTAGAGCAGGTGATGTTTTGGGGCTGTCGCTGGGCAACACAGACTTTCAACTCCCTCCAAAGATTTTCTATGGGGTTGAGATCTGGAGACTGGCTGGAGCCACTCCAGGGCATGAGCACCTTCTTACGAAGCCACTCCTTCGTTGCCCGGGCGGTGTGTTTGGGATCATTGTCATGCTGAAAGACCCAGCCCACGTTTCATCTTCAATGCCCTTGCTGATGGAAGAGTTTCCTCAAAATCTCGATGCAGCACATTCATTCTTTCCCTTTACATGGCCGGATCAGTCGTCCTGGTTCCTTTGCAGAAAAAACAGACCCCAAAGCATGATGTTTCCACCCCCATGGCATTTGCAGTAGGTATGGTATTCTTTGGATGCAACTCAGCATTCTTTGTCCTCCAAACACATAGTTGAGTTTTTACCAAAAAGTTATATTTGGTTTAATCTGACATTCTCCCAATCCTCTTCTGGATCATCTAAATGCACTCTAGCAAACTTCAGACGGGCCTGGACATGTACTGGCTTAAGCAGGGGAGACAAATCTTGCACTACAGGATTTGAGTCCCTGGCGGCGTAGTGTATTACTGATGGTAGGCTTTGTTACTTTGGTCCCAGCTCTCTGCAGGTCATTCACTAGGTCCCCGTGTGGTTCTGGGATTTTTGCTCACCGTTCTTGTGATCATTTTGGCCCAGAGGTGAGATCTTGCGTGGAGCCCCAGATCGAGGAGATTATCAGTGGTCTTGTATGTCTTCCATTTCCTAATAATTGCTCCACAGTTGATTTCTTCAAGCCGGCTGCTTTACCTATTGCGGATGGTCTTCTCCCAGCCTGGTGCAGGTCTACAATTTTGTTTCAGGTGTCCTTTGACGGCTCTTTGGTGTTAGCCATAGTGGAGTTTTGAGTGTGACTGTTTGAGGTTGTGGACAGGTGTCTTTATACTGATAAGTTCAAACAGGAGCCGCATTAATACAGATAACTTAGTGGAGGACAGAGGAGCCTCTTAAAGAGAAGAGTTACAGTTCTGCTGAGCCAGAAATCTTGCTTGTTTGTAGGTGACCAAATACTTATTTTCCACCATAATTTACAAATAAATTCATTTAAAATCCTACAATATGAATTTCTGGATTTTTTTATTCACTCAATTTGTCTGTCATAGTTGGCGTGTACCTATAGTAGAAAATTACAGGCCTCTCATCTTTTAAGTGGGAGAACTTGCACAATTGGTGGCTGACTAAATACTTTTTTTTTCCCCTGTACCTGACACCAGTGGAGGCTTGCTGAGGAAAACGGCTCCCTTAATAATGGCCGGAGCAGGGCTTCCTGTTCCTGCAGCATGTACATTAATAATTGAGCCTCTGGGTGTGTTAGTGCTCCTCTTTGCGATTTCAGAGAGAACTGTTACCTAACTCATCATGAGACACACCAAGTGGTCATGGAGACCGAGGGCTGAGGAGGGAGAGAGAGAGGGTTGGGAGAGGCAAAAAGGGAGGGGAAAGGAGGTAGAGAGAGCCGAGAGAGGGTTGGGAGGGAGTGAGGGAGGGAGGGAGGGGAAAGGGGGTAGGGGGAGAGAGATAGTGATGTTAGTGGGGGAAGAAAGAGGGAGAGAGACGTATAGGGTTTGGAAGAGAAAGGGAGTGAGGGAGGCTCAAAGAAGGAGATGTTAGAGAGAGAAAAAAAGCGACAGACGAGATCTACTGTAGCTAGAGAGAGGGAGGTCATTGTAGAAAAACAAAACCCAGCTAGCAGTAATGACATCAGCTTATTGCTTTGATAGATAGCGCTGCCTGTGTGTGTGTAGCTGTCGCCTGTCACCAAGTCTGAGTTTCACACACAATGGTACCACATCTTCACCCACCCATCACAAATAACAACCAAACACATCCCCCTTCTCTGACTCTGTCGACAGAACTGAGATTTTATATATGAGTCATTGCTTAATAACAAGGAAGGGGGTAAAGTAAATATAAGCTATGGTGTGTTTTTATGTTGTTTATCTAGAGCTTCTTTCTCTGACTTCACATTGTGTGAGAATGCAGGAGAGAGGCATATTTGTTATACCTGTGGGGCTTTTATCTCTCTCTGCTTGTGTTTATTTCAGCAGTAAATGAATAGACTGAGTGTCTTCTCTCAATGTGGGGGTGCCATACAGATAAAGTGTAGTTTGCATTGTACCTCCACTCCCAGGTGTTTTACTGTTGCAAACTAAAACATTTATGTTAAGTGAACCTGTGTACCTGTCTGCAGTATGTCATTACTATGTAAATATGTGTTTTAACAACACTTGCAAAAAGTTTTAACCTCAGCAAGAAAGCGAGGACATGCAGCTACTACATACTACCTGTGTGCATCTCTTGATTGATTTAACATTCTGCCCTAATGCATTTTCATTAAGGGGCCAGCATTAATAGTGGTGCATCCGTATTACATGCCATCCTGCTTCTGCATGATGATGTCACACTGTTTCTGCATTACCTTCACTAGCAACCATTGTCATGCATTCTAAACTCCCCAGTCTAAGTCCGCCTAGGTAGAGAAAAAATCTGTCTGTGCCCCTTAAGCAAGGCACTTAACCCTAATTAATCCTGTAAGTAAGCTCTGGATAAGAGTGTTTGACTAAAATGTAAAATGTAAATGTAAGTGAATGCAGGTAGAAGAGCTTCACAGAGCAGCAGGGAGCTCCTGCATTAGCTCAGCTGTGATTTATTATTCATCTAAAACAGTGCTCATCTACATTTCATAACCCCCGCTCACAGCTCAGCCCCACTAGGGCAGAGTTGAATACAGAGCAGTCCCAGCTCCTCAGAGGATTGAACCTGTAACCTTTAGATCAGAAGGCTCCCATACCGCCAGAGGACAGACAGGTCATATATCAGTATCTGATCAAAGATCAAGGTCATAGCCATCATTTTGTCTCTGACAAATACCTAGGAGACACAGGCCGTGAGAGAGAGCTGGTGGGAGACACGCTATGGACACTTGCTGAAGAAGCTGGCCGGATAAACAAACATGACCCTCACCTCTCCTCTTCACCCCCCTCTCTTTTCTCTCATTTATGTAAATACTCTGAATAAAGGCTGAATCACACATTGACTGTTGGTTGTCTCATGGTTTTTGGTAGAATCCTGTTATGAAACGTGTCTGTTTTGCCACAAGCTCAGCTTGTATCTATTTCATGCTGTCTCACTGTCTCAGATCTCCTCTGGCATAGTTATTTGTATTCCATGCACCCAGACTAGTTTAGAAATAGGGTCTAGAAGGAACATTTAGTGATATATACTCATAAAGGAGATTGTATCTCAATGTGAATAACCTGTATAATTAAAGGTTATATGAAATGAAATGCTAATCTACTATATTCAAGAGGATGTCTGCACCAATGTTTCTTTTGGGATAGTTATATGCAGGGCCTCTATCTATAAGCTATCTAAACTTGCTTTTAAGCATAGTCGAATTACCAACGGTGGGGCCCATTGATCATCAGTTATCATATTAAAACTGTAGAATTACGGAATGTAGAATTGCAGGAAATTGGCTGTAAAACTGCGAATATTCTCTCCACCCGCATGACAAAAGGAGTAAAATTGCATGGAATGAGATATAAAATTGCAAAATCTTCTTTATATTTATTTTATTTTTTTATCTTAAGCTGTCACGGGGGAGTATGGATATCGTCTGCAGACCCCACGAGCCACTGCGGCCCCTCATGATGAGTTCCAGGCCCCTCATGATGAGTCCTGCCCTAAGGCAATGTGCCAGTTTGAGTTAATGTAGCGATAGGTTCAACTACCAATATTAATTCCCGGCTTTTGATCTTGTAAGTTATCCCAAATGTCAGCCATTTTAGTCTGATTCTCTCTTTTTGTTCTGTAATCGTTGATCCTCAAAAATCTGGAGTGGTACTGATGTTACATAATACTAACAGCGTTATGTAACTTCACCATCATAAATGGCAACAAGACTGTACTCTTGTTTGTCAGTTTTGTATTGCAGAGGACTTCTAAGTTAGGCAACAAGTAAACACTAAATGACTGCTGGATGGGTCTATAGAATTTCCCTGTCTCCCCAAAAGGAAGATCCTATATCAGGCTCTAATCTGTCTACTCTGGTTCTCATGCATTATAAATGAGGAGGAAGAGTGGAGATTGTTGGCTGCCCAAAGTGGGGGACTCTTAGTGAAAGAGAGTGTGTGTGTGTGCGTGCGTGTTTGTCTACACTCTGGGCAGGTGTCTCTGTAGCTCTCCTGCCCTTGAGATGATGGGTCAAGGCCCTGCAGTGCAGTATGTTGCAAAGCTCCAGGGACCAGGGACACATTTCTCATGTTTAGTTTCACTTCTTCAGGTTAGAAGTTAAATACAGGTAGAGTGCCAAAATAAGGGAAACTCTTGTAAATTATGGATATGAAGTGTATTGAAAGCAGGTGCTTCCACACAGGTGTGGTTCTGAGTTAATTAAATGTTTACCATCCCATCATGCTTAGGGTCATGTATTAAATGCTGGGCAGGCCATTATCTTGGCCAAACTATTTTGTTTACCATGTAGTTATGCCCCCCATAGGATGACAATGCCCCCATCGACAGGGCAGTGGTCACTGAATGGTTTGATGAGCATGTAAAGCAGTGTTCTTGGCCATATGCCATGGCCGTCTCAGTCACCAGATCTCAACCCAATTGAACATATAGGGAAATTCTGGAGTGGCGCCTGGAGACAGCGTTTTCCACCACCATCAACAAAACACGAAGGATGGAATTTCCCATGGAGGAATCCCTCCAATAGAGTTCCAGAAACTTGTAGAATATATGCCAAGGTGCATTGATGCTGTTCTAGCTTGTAGTGATTATGCCCTATAAAGACACTTTATGTTGGTGTTTCCTTTATTTGTGAATTACCTGTACGTTCATTAAGGTATTTAATGAACCTTCAATGGGGAAAAATAAAATGATGTGTGTGTTCTATGTCCTCCTTCCTCCTGTTAATCATTATAATGAGGTCATAAGCTGTTCAACAAGTTATGTGATCATGTTTTTCGTTGATCGTTGCTCCCATTACTGTTATGAGAAAAACAGCGGCTGATATATGACCTTATATGTGCTTGGCCCATTGGTGTAGAATTCCTATCAGCTTTGTCGAGACTTGTTCCTGTTTTGACCGTTAATGGTCAAACGGTTGGCGTCAGTGTGTCACGCTGGTTTCCCAGGACCTGCCTGTGTCTCTGTGCGTCAACACTGAAGGGACAGCAAAACACCTTCTATAACTGGTTTCCGCGCCGTTTCGACGTTTGTCATCTCTGCCGACTAAGGCCTCTGACTGCAGTCCAAGTACTTATACCTTATGTGGTTATTCCAGTATATAAAATCTTAGAATGTTATTTTCTTAAGTGTTTATCTGTCTACTTTATGTAGCGTGTATCAGCCCAACAAATAGAGTAATGTCAGACCAGCAATCGGTTTCATATTTAATTATTTCCCCATAGGACACCCCTGGCCTGAATAATAAATTTAACATGGAGAAATTTGGGATGGATCCTGTGTGATTTGACCTTTGCCTGATATTTCTCCCAAAGCAGTCCAGGCTGGATGTTACACTATCTAATACAGAAGCAGCAGACGGATGACCTAGAGACTGACCACCCAGGGTAATGTCCCCGCCAGCCTGGTGTGTGTGTGTGTGTGTGTGTGTGTGTGTATTATTTAAGAAAAGGAGCTATTCTTTTCTCCACTCTCCTGTAGTTTTACAGTTATATTGATAGTCAGCGTTGACTCTGGAGGAAGGAAGCTGATTTCACTTGTTCAGGTTAGAAGTTAGAACTTGTCACACATACGTTCATTAGAATTTAATGAACCGGCGATAGGAACTGTAGAATGATGTGTGTTCTGTCCTCCTTCCTCCTGTTAATCATTATATTAATAGGTCTTGCCAGAGCGGTTGAACAAGTTTTGTGATTATGTTTTTCGTTGAT
Organism: Coregonus clupeaformis; assembly: GCF_020615455.1. NCBI lineage: Eukaryota > Metazoa > Chordata > Actinopteri > Salmoniformes > Salmonidae > Coregonus > Coregonus clupeaformis. Next base: position 8,896 of record NW_025535509.1, read on the forward strand.
CGTTGCTCCCATTACTGGCATGAGACAAACAACACTTTTTTTGACTGTGTTTAATGGATGGAGGACTTTTGTCTGAGATAGAGAATATTTATCATTTGTGTTTCCACAGAGCATGGCTTGCGGGTTAATGTAATCATAGGAAGGTTGAACAGCTGTTGTGATGAAACAGAATGGTGAGGCTATAATCAGGCCGGAGCTCTGAAAACTGACAGCGTGGCGTTTCGCACCCCCGCGGTTTGATTGGCCTATAATGGATGCATTTGTATAATTTTAAATGAAGGATAATCACGTAATATAAAAATTTTTTTGTCTGCTGTTATTGAAGTTGCTTTGCAGCATGTCATTTTGATTTACACTACATAACAATATCATTTTTGGGGAAAATTATCAACAGCTATAATGATCTTGAAAGTGGTACATTTAATTTCATTACAAATTATAATACAAATTATACCTAATCAAGTTATAATTGAAGTTAAAGCTGAGGGAAAAAATCTGATTTGGAGTTGAAGGCATTAGGCTATAGAGCTTTATCAACATAAAAGGGTTTGGAAAAATTTTCCTTTGAGTCCATCTAAGCTCAAAGACATGGCCCCAAAATATGTGACTGTAGGAAATAGCATCTTCTCTATGACTGAAAGAGAAAATCGTACTATTCCTGAAAACTGACAGCCACCCCTCGTACAAACTAGCCTTTACGGAAAGACCACATGAACTTCACATGTGACCTTATGTTAAGTTAATGTGATAACGTAGCGACAACATGTAAAGCAGCATGTGATAACGTCAAACTACACATGTGAAAATGTGATCACGTGAAATGTTCCAAAAACACATGATTTCACATGTCAAATCATTCTTTTCTGTAAGGGTATCCCCTCAAATACTTCACTTTCGCCATCAGGTCACTCGGTTGTCTGTATCTCCTCACACGGCTAATAGTATAGAGTGGTTGGCTGCAGGTCAATCTGCCCAGATAAACTTGTGTGACACTAAAAAAGCCCCCTTCCCTCCCGTCCTTGGCCTGATCCCTTTACGACTGGGACTGATTCATGTTCCAGTTCAGCCATCATTGTCCCTTCAAGGTCTCTGCTCTGTCAAACACTGTTATATCTCCTATAGGCCATCAAGGGGTCCATGATGTGAAGGGCTAAAGCTCTGTCTCCTCCACGGCCCCCCACCATGCCATTTGACACAGCTGAATGGCATCCAATTCCGTTGCGGTGTCCAGGCTTAATACTTCACCATTTCATAAACTCATGATCCCAGAGCACAGTGCAGGATGAATGACACAGAAGTGGCCATTTTAATAAGCGGCATTTTATCACAGCGGCGGGGATTCCTAAACTCAGCGTATCCACCAAGCCGGCGCGCACATTGATGTGAATGTCAGTGTAATGTTTTTTTAATTAACCATGATGTTCCTGTAGTACTGCTAGTCAGTGTGTAGAGAGCATGTTTCATTACAGACAGGAAGGAGTCATGTTGCTGTCTGTGGGAGAGACCTGTCCTGTGGGATTTTCCACTGTGTCATTCCGCATGCTGTGTGTGTGTGTTTGTGTTTGTGTGTGTGCCCGATTAATATTCTCCCAGCAGCTCTTCCTGGGCTCAGGCAGCAGTAAGCTGGGGCTGTTCGTGACCACCCTCCAGGTACCCACAGGAGAACCCTATGCGTGCCAAACAGAATCATCACTTCACCACAGCAGTGAGAGATGGAGAGAGAGGCGGAATTGAAACCCAAAGAGCAATTTCTCTTTGACAGGCAGGACAAATCATCCATTGTGAGTTGACAAACAGAATACAGACAGACAGACAGACAGGGTTGGTGGGGTGGAGGAGAACCTGTCTGTTTATTATCAGATCTATTACAACAGGAGCAGGTAACATGTCGGGTATAATGCTGTATGACCTGTATAACCTGGCCCTGGACAGAAATAGGATTATCATTTCCCCCTGCCACAGCATTTTATAATCTTATCCCTCCAATATATTTCATACCCTTTATATAGACAGGATTATTGATTTCAAAATAGATTATAATTGAATTTGGGAGCTGCCATGTGATGACTTGTCTTGGTGTCAGCACTGGCCATAATTTGACTGGTGTCTTTCTTGTACATGATTTGCCAAAAACAACACTTTTCTTTCAATTTGCCATAGTTTACTATTCAGCCTGGCAATGCTTAAAAGCAAAGAAGGCTCTTCCATTCATGACCGGTTGGACACAGTCACACATTGACCATCTTTCATCAGTGTAATGCCTATGTAACCTGAGATGAACCCCATGTGTGGCTGATGAAGACGAGATTGCTCTGACACTCAGTGTGTAATGGTTCAGTGGTGGGAGTGTTATTTCAGCCTTTCCTCTCAAGTGTGTCTGAGTATGTGCCTACTAGGCTCTGAAGGGAGATGACTCACAGAGCCTCTCCTTCCAGTAAGTGAGAACTGTCTCGGTCTGGTGTCTATTTGTGGAGGTGTGAGGGTGTCCTAAAATGGACTGGCCCACCCGTACTTCCAGGTCTGAGGGGAGAGACTTCAGAGTGGCTAGACTTTAGTGTGGGAGGCAAAGAGGGTTTGAGTGCCTCTGGATTTCATGTATTTTTTAACCATATGACAACAGAATCACAAGTGAACAACAATGCAGGTTTTCTGTTTTGTTCACAGCAGTTTCAAGTAATCAAGCAAGAAAATAGCTAGGCGGAAGTCCGGAGGGTGTCAAAACCCCCGAAAATGGCATCATTTGACCGCACCATTACTATATCTGTTTCCTGTATTTCAACATTTACACCGTTGAATTATGACGTTGTTCTCTGCAGAGAACAAATGATATTGTGAGTTAGAGCAGTGACAGGATGTAGCCTGTGCACTGACTCAAAGAAAGTTACAGTTTTGCACACAGATGACTATGCTTTGGGTTATCTGTAGGGGGCTTGAAGCCTGTGGTTTGATATAATGTGGCTCCATGATGTGCCTTCTCTCTGTGTGTCTGTACTTACGTGTTTTAACCTAGAATAAGCCAGGGGCGTCCATGGCTCAGGTGAAACAGTTACTTAGAGACAGACAGTCCTGATGAGATAGATAGACTTAGCAGTTTTGTTATTCTGAAACCTGTGTGCGGGTACCTGTTATTATTCCAGCAGCACTGTGGACATGGATAACAGTGAGAAAATAGTATATTATGACAGTATAACATTGAAGCTGATTTGGTTTCTGGGTGCCAAAATAATAACTAGTAGCATTGTTTTGGGCATAGTCATTCACGATCATATATGGTACATGTGTAATATGTATGGCTCTAGTCGTCCAGGCTGTTTGTTGGTGGCAGTGATTCAGCAGAGCACCTGGGGCTGGGCTGGTATGAGTATAAACAAACAGTGACCTGCCTCCCTGATTCCTCTCTGATAAAGTGGGAGCATGTGTAACAGGGTTGGTTATGTTTCCACTTGCCACTGCACAGGAAATATGTATTCGATGTTTATGTATTCCTATTGGTTGGTTGAAATGACATATTACATGCCATTGATCATGTTTGCAGATAGGGGAGATGCAGCAAAACGTCAATTCTTCAAGTCTGATATTGACCTGAAAGTGATAGATCACGTTCTGAAATAGTGCATTCTATTTACGTATTTACAATATGTATGAGTTCACTATGTACATTTCCGTAATATATATACAGTACCAGTCAAAAGTTTGGACACACCTACTGTGTTCAGGGTTTTTCTTTAATTTTATTATTTTCTACATTGTAGAATAATAGTGAAGACATGGGCTCCCAGTGGCGAGCGGTCCCAGAGCACTGCATCTCAGTTCTTGAGGCGTCACTACAGACCCCCTGGTTCGGTTCCAGGCTGTATCACAACCGGCCATGATTGGGAGTCCCATGGGGCGGCTTGCCAATTGGCCCAGCGTCGATCCGGGTTTGGCCGGTGTAGGCTGTCATTGTAAATAAGAATTTGTTTAACTGATTGCCTAGTAAAATAATTAAATAAATAAAATAAAAACATCACAACTATGAAGTAATACATATGGAATCATGCTTAGTAATCGTCAAAGTGTTAAACAAATGATGAATGGCTTTTGCATACTCTTAGGCATTCTACTCAGCCAGCTTCATGAGGTAGTCACCTGGAGTGCATTCCAATTAACAGGTGTGCCTTGTTAAAAGTTAATTTGTGGAATGTATTTCCTTCTTAATGCATTTGAGCCAATCAGTTGTGTTGTGACAAGGTGGGGGTATACAGAAGATTTGGTAAAAGATCAAGTCCATATTATGCAAGAGCATTTCCAATAAGCAAAGAAATGACAGTCTATCATTGTTTTAAGACATGAAGGTCAGTCAAGTCGGAAAATGTCAAGAACTTTGAAAGTTTCTTCAAGTGCAGTCGCAAAAACCATCAAGCGCGATGATGAAACTGGCTCTCATGCGGACCGCCATACAGGAAAGGAGGGATACGTTCATTAGAGTTACCAGCCTCAGAAATCAGGCAATTAACTGCACCTCAGATTGCAGCCCAAATAAATGCTTCACAGAGTTCAAGTAACAGACACATCTCAACATCAACTGTTCAAGGAGACTGTGTGAATCAGGCGCTATACATTGTCGAATTGCTGCAAAAGAAACCACTACTAAAAGGACACCAATAAGAAGAAAGAAAGACTTGCTTGGGCCAAGAAACACGAACAATGGACATTAGACCGGTGTAGTAATCCGTCGCTTTGGTCTGATGAGTCCAAATTTGAGATTTTGGTTCCAACCGCCATATCTTTGTGAGGCGCGGAGTAGGTGAGCGGTGATCTCCGTATGTGTGGTTCCCCACCGTGAAGCATGGAGAGGAAGTAAGTGATGGTGTTGGGGTGCTTTGCTGGTGATTCACCGTCTGTGATTGGTTAGAATTCAAGGCACACTTGACCAGCATGGCTAAGACATTCTGCAGAAATACGCCATCCCCATCTGGTTTTCGCAGCTTAGTGGGACTATCATTTGTTTTTCAACAGGACAATGACCCAAAACACACCTCCCAGGCTGTGTAGGGGCTATTTGACCAAGGAGAGTGATTGAGTGCTGCTCAGATGACCTGGCCTCCACAATCACCCAACTTTAACCCAATTGAGATGGTTTGGGATGGGTTGGACCGCATGGTGAAGGAAAAGCAGCCAACAAGTGCTCAGCATATGTGGGAACTCCTTCAACTGTTGGAAAAGCATTCCTCATGAAGCTGGTGGAGGGAGAATCAAGAGTGTGCAAAAAGCTGTCATCAAGGCAAAGGGTGGCTACTTTAGAAAAGAATCTAAAATCTAAAATATATTTTGATTGGTTTAACACTTTTTGGTTACTACATGATTCCATATGTGTTATTTCATAGTTTTGATGTCTTCACTATTATTTTACAATGTAGAAAATAGTAAAAATAAAGAAAACCCCTGAATGAGTAGGTGTGTCCAAACTTTTTCAGTTGGTACTGTACAGTGCCTTCGGAAAGTATTCAGAACCCTTGACTTTTTCCACATTTTTGTTAGGTTATTCTAAAATGTATTAAAAAAAAATTTTTATACATTTTGCAAAAGCATCCTAAAAACCTGTTTTACGCTTTGCCATTATAGGGTATTTGTGTGTAGATTGATGAGGAAAAAAAAATAATATGTAATCAATTTTAGAATAAGGCTGTAGCGTAACAAAATGTGGAAAAAGTCAAGCGGTCTGAATATTTTCCAAATGCACTGTGTATATGTGTGTGTGCTTTTGCATGTTTGCTGGGCGAGTTAGCTAACGCCAGCTCTAAGTGTAATGGTACGCAAAGCTCCCTGTATTCACAGTTATTTCCATGCTAACACTGTCACGCCCCACAACTCTAAGGGACTCTTATTTGTTGATCAGGGTGTGACTTTCTATGTTGTGATGTTCTATGTTGTATTTTTTCTAGGTTTAGATCTGAAGTGCATCCTAGATCTATGTTGGCCAGTGTGGTTCCCAATCCAGAGGCAGCTGCTTCGCTCGTTGTCTCTGATTGGGGCCCATGCTGAGGCAGCCTGTTGGCACTAGTGGGTTGTGGGATCTTGTTGTATGGTGTGTTGTTTTTGTGTCTACCTTGGACTTCACGTATCGTTGGTTTTATTGTTTTGTCAAGGAGTTTATTAAGTTTAAATAAGCATGTATATGCATATCACGCTGCGCTTGGTCCGTCGTCGTGTGAGGCGGTGACAAAACACAAATCACAAATCTACAGCCATCAACATAATGTTTGGTCCTGCACATCTAATGTGCTTCCTTGTGTCTATCGTCGAGGCCATTTGTGTATTTTGTACTAACATTTCATTATGATGTTTGATTACAAAATACCCAGTATGGTAATGACATGCAAGCGACTAACAACGAATCTACAGCCATCAACATACTGTTGTCCTTCATATCTAATTTGTTACTTGGAGTCTATCATCAGAATAAACACCAATCAACAGGGATTGCTGGCTTTGGATAGTTCTTTCTTTTAAAACATAGCACAATAGAGTTACATAGTATGATCACATCTGTTCACATGTTAGCATTAGCACAGGGACTTACAGCCAGCCAGGGACATGCTCCTGGTCAAAGGAGTCATCCAGCAGGCCTCTAGCCCCCCAGTCCCTCGCTGTGGGAACATCTGCTTTCTCTGCTGCACCAACACTGAAAAGGGTAATTTTATAGCCACCGTGTAGCAGAACAGGGCACGGCGATGTCACCAGCAACACAACCATGAGATTATCAGAGCACAAGTGGGTTATTAAAAAAGAAAATGGCAGCACATGTTGACTCATGTTTTAGTTAAAGCTGAACATCCTGCGCTTCTTCCCTCCAGTTGATCAGTTGGTGGATATTAGTGATACTGCTTGTGGTTGGATGGGTTTGAGCAGATAAATGGTGTACTGTTAAGCTTAGTCTTGTTTTTTCCTCTTTAAGATGTGATTGGCACATCTTAGTCTGGCATATTTTGTGTGTGCAAATTAGACCTATAAAAAACAGTAAGCATATCTAGCAAAAATACATCTTTTAATAGGCAGAAGAAAATACTGTTCCAGATAAAACACACAAAATTAATGTTTCATACATCGATTACCATCGCACAGCATATTAGGAAGTACACTGAGTACGAAGCATTGGCAATCTATTCATTGGGTGACCTCCGTAGAAAGAGCTAGAGGTCAGATGGATATTGGTACACAGTCTAGAGCATGGCACAGTCAGGGCCCATATAAACAAAAAGTCTCAGAGTAGGAGTGCTGATCTGGGATCAGCTGCCTTAATCTTATCCATTATGCTCTGAAAGGCATGACTAATCTGATATCAGCACCTACACAGGGTAGTCACTAGTTTACCACAGCCACTGGAAGTCATAAACCCCTCTCTTATTTCTACAATTCCTCAAATCTGATTTTAAAATCTAACTGTAACCTTAACCACACTACGCGAAACTTATGTGCTAACCTAACCTTAAATTAACCTGTATTTCATGATTTCTTTTTGATATAGCCAATTCTGACTTTGTGGCTGTAATATCTAGTGGAAACCCTTACTCAGAGACTCTTTGAATACAGGTCCAGATGGTAAAAGCAGAACATGATGACCTTTCTGAGGGCTGCTGAAGACTCATCGATTTTTTCCCCACAATGCAAATGAATCAAGGCAGAGTGTAAGGCATGTTAATTAGGAAGATTATAGTGTGGCCTTTTGCAGCTCTCACACATGCCTGGTTGCAGTTACCACACCATAGGGTTCAAACTGAACCAAGCCGAGACTGTACCCAGTACTGGGTTGGCATGGTTAACCGTATCCACCATAGTAGCTGGAACGTGCTGTAAAAGGATATGATAAATATTCAAGCCAGTTTAAGGCGCTGTAGTCGAACCCTGTGTTGGGAGAGCTGTGGGCTCAGGCAACAGGCAGAGGTCTGATGGTGATTCGGTGCCGGTGCGCGGTCCTAGTAAAAGACCAAATCAGCAAACATGGCTTGTCAAAGTGAATAAGTGCGTCAGCAAAAGTGGAGCGGATGAGAAGAGGGAAAAATTTACCAAGCAGATTTGTTTCCCGAATTGAAAAAATTGAGAGAGAGAGAGAGATAATCCTGATTAAACAAACATCTATGAGGGCCTTGGCCCCGAAGGCAACACTCAAGAACAGAGTGATTAATGTCCCCTGAAGAAGACGAGGGAAGAAAAGGCAGCTGGGGTCGGCTCCCGTCTTGGCAGCGCCCTCTGACCGGAGCTGGGAGGGAGGAGAGTAGATTGGCGTATCCCTTTTTCCTTTCCCATGTGAAACTACTAGCCACTAACCATATGGAAACAGAAAAGCCCCTCCTCGATTGACATACACTCCAACACACACACACAGTGCACATCCACCGAATGCGTACACACGCTCAGAACATCTCCTAGTCACACACACTCTCACAGAAACACAAACGTCAGACAGTATACAAAAGCAGACTTCTACAAAAAAAAATCATGCAGAATGATGGAATGTTTGGATCTTTTTGCTGTCATGGGGTCAGTCTACTGACGCCCAGACTCTTAGCATTTGAGTGGAATTAGTGAGAACTAGTTCTGATGTGTCATTGCTTGCATTCTTAGGAGCACTCTTCATTTGGGGGAAATGCGAGAGAACAAGAGAGAAGCGAGAGAGAGAGAGAGAGAGAGAGAGAGAGAGAGAGAGAGAGAGAGAAAGAAAAAAGGGAGGAAAAAAAAAGGGTCTTCACCTGGCTGAAGGCAGTTAGTTCAGAAATAGCAGTAGTCTCCCTCACATCTCTTCCAGGATTCCCCTGTCCTGAACAGGGCTGATTCAAATGTTTCATAAGACTTGGAACAATTTAGGGGGGTTTTCACCGTTTCTCTTGAGCGCGCATGAGAGGACATCTAGAAGGCTATCACTCTGTAAACGGATGTGAGGAGATATATTTTACCTCAAGGCTGAACTGAGTTTGGATTTCAAACAGTTTTGGCATTTAATTGATATCAACTCAATTATTTTATACCTCCAAATCACAATATGTTCATTTCAAATGATAATGATTGTCTGACACCTCAGCATGTTTCAGTACACTCTTAGAAAAAAAAGGTGCTATCTAGAACCTAAAAGGTTCTTCGGCTGTCCCCATGGGATAGCTTTTTTGAAGGACCTCTTTGGTCCCAGGTAGAAGAACCCTTTTGGTTCCAGGTAGAACCATTTTTAGTTCGATATAGAAGCCTTTGTAATTCTACATGGAGCCAAAATAGTTCTACCTGGAACCAGAAAGGGTTCTCCTATGTGGACAGCCAAATAACCCTTTTTGGATTTCTTTTTTCTAAGAGTGTATTGAACAATGATGCACTGTCTGGCAGATTAAGCAAAAGCTTGATTAAGTACATCATTATGAAAAAGGTGTTACATCATGGTAATGTCTTAATTCCACTGAAACAAACATTAGTGGTGTAAACTGAATAAAGGTGAGGTGTTCATCCATGTTGCTTGGCAGTGCGAGACACTGATTGGACAGTCCAGATTCAGGCCGCATCATGTTTTGTCAGCTCCAGCCAATCAGAGGAGGGCGCGGGACAGCTGGGAGTTTGCCGGCCTGCGCCGGGAGTCCGCGTTCTGTGCTGTCATGATGATGGCACTGGCTTTGACCAATGCGGCTCCAGGAAAGGCGCTCCTCCCCTGAGCCCTGGAGCTTCCAGGACTCTACTGCTCAGTCCATACCTTTGGGTCAAAGGATAGATATGCGGAGACATCAGTTGGGTGAGCGTGACGTGACAAGAGGTCAACGTATTAACCTCAACTCTAAGATAGAATGGAGTGGATGCCGTGGAAACTCCATTTGTTTGCAATACTGCCATCATCCAACAAAGTGCCATTTGACAACAGAATGTTGATTACGTTATTAAACGATATCTCGGAAGAGTTGCGCGGCGCTGCTCCAAATAAGCGGTCCAATTGGTTCAATTGGTCTGCACATAAGTGACCTTAAAGGTAGACACTACTCTTTTTTAGATCAGTTATGTGCTCTTCCATCCAAATGGTTTCTTGAGGGGCTCAATGCAATGTTGCTACAAACATTAAGCATGCCCCAGTGTGCAGGCATATGTGGTCACAAATTCACACAATGGCCCTGAGATGCACTGAGTCTAGCCTCTGCTTTCCATTGGGCCCTGACAGGCTCCACTGAGCTCTGTCGTTTCACTTCCAGGTCTTAGAGCTGGCCCCAGGGACAAACTGAACATTTTGTCTCTGTTCTAACAGGTAGTCTATAATTGTAACTCCAGGCTTCCTCCATCTCCAGGTATGCCGTTATCTTTCCTCGCAGGCATACGTGATAATCAATTAATTCACCCACTTTTTCCAAACCACCGAACTATTTAAGGAGTATTTTTGAAAACTTTTCAGCTATGATTAAATTGAGTTAATGTTCCCATCTTGAGTTTTGCAGAGGAGGAGAATACTGAGACAGGTTGCACTTGGAAGGAAAATTGTCTCCAGTATCGCGGATCCTCAGGGGTGCTTTTGCGTAATTGTAAATCTGGTTTCCAGTGTACCCTCAAAGTCTAATTAATTGGATTCTGTGTGAGAAATGGTTTGCAATTAGTCTGTGGCTAATTTTCTACTCTCCCTTTCGAACCCTCTGGAATAAAAATTCCATTATGTGTTTGCCTCTCTGTTCTGTTTGTTGACCGTCACGTTGTTATTTGCCATTTCCTCCAGGGATATCACGGAAATGGCAGCATTCTAAACCTTCTCAGTTGAGATGTGCTGGTCAGAATGCTGTCTTATCTGTCTGCTTCCCTGCACTCAAGCCCTGTCCTCACGCAGGCAGTGCCAGCAGACACCGTAACCCTCCAGATAACATAACACAAACCTGTCTGTCTCCATCTCTGTCTTAACAAGGTATTACTTGATGTGTTATGATAGGAACCCGGCACATCTTCAATATGTGTTACTAAGAGTCTCATGCATAGTCTAGTTGCTACAGCTCAATCTCTGCTTCATTTTTCCTTATGATTATTTTTAGCAGCAATTTTCATTAGCTGTAGAAGTTCAAGTTGAGGAGATTTAGGGAAGATGACAGATAAAACACAGCATTTACGTATTTGAACACTATTGAGGCTTACTTTGAGTTCCTGCAGAGTCTGAAAAAGTCCCAGGCACAGCTCAAACACCTCATCACTCTGTGGAGAGATGGAGAGAGAGAGTGGAAAGAGTGAGAGAAGGAAAGGGAGAGACAGAGAGAGGAGGAAAAGAGAGAGAGGGCAGAATAAGAAACAGTGAATTTCAAACCTGCCGTTTCTCCCGCTGACTATGATTCATTAACACTGCATAAATGAGCACAAATCTAACAGGAATCATCAGCACATCGCAATTCTCCAAGTCTGCATTTTGTGTGTGAGATTGTGTGTATGTATGTATGTATGTGTGTGTGTGCGCGTGCACGCTCTGTGTGTGTGTGTTCAACCATTAAGGTTATTTGTCTTTGTGAATAGGAAAGGTCAGGAGCGCATGCTGCATACTGAGCACACACACACACACACTCTCTCTCTCACACACACACTCACTCTCTCACACACACTCACACTCACACTCACACACACACACGCTCTCACACACACATTGACTGCCAAGCACATCTCCAACACCTTTTAAGACAGCTGCCATTATAGAGCAAGCATGCAGAAAGACAGCCAAACACAGCCAGTAAGCAAATCATTACCGTCTGTTAACGATTACTGTCTGAAACACAGCGTTGGATCTAGGCACATGATTTATATTGGCCGCTTTTTACCAAGGGGTTTTGTATTGACATTTGGTGAAGGGAGTAACCTTGATGGTGTGGAAAATAATCACGTTTACATATCCAATCCAGTAGCATTATTCGGTTCAATGTTGTTTGTCACGCCTACAGTCCAGATAATGCTGAACGAGAATATACGTTTACAGAGAAAAGAAAAAAAACTAAAGCATTTCATTGACACTGTCATGCTTGTAGTGGACTCTCTCTTGCTTAAGTGGCTTAGTCATTACAACTGGCTGCAATGCTGCCTTTAAATGTTTATGTGATGCAATATGTGATCTCCCCTTCCTTACCTGTGACATGGGCAGAGAACTGGGCACTCTGTCTGCCCAGTTGCAGCTGCAGCCCTCCAAGCCCTGGCCTCTGTCTGATCACAGGGTGGACCCTACTAGGTGGGAACCAATCTGGCAACACACACACACGGCCATGGTAGAGTTTGTGATGCCGGTGCATTTGATGTTGGTGGAGATTATTGTGGTTATGTGAGTGCCTGCGGAACTCGAATGTGTTTGTTGGCGTTCTGTATTTCGGTGCTAGTTGGCAAACCTGGACACATAGGAGTGCTATGTGATGGGTGTAGTAAGTCGACAAAAGAAAGAGAAAAGAGAGAGCGAGGGTAGATGAGTACGGCCTCTCACCCCAACTCCTGCAGCAGGAGCTGGAGATGTGGTTGTGTTGACTCCGGTGTTGATGGAAGCCTTCACTCAGTGTCCACAGCACTGTGGAAACACAACAGAACAGCTACTGTGTTAACTGTGACAGATTACACTCTCTTATAGTCAACACACTTATACTCCCACAAAGGAGAGAACAGCAGACAGGAACAAGTATATTTATCCTGCAGCTTTAGTGAGATACATTGATCTGTTTGCTTACAAAATGCTTTTCATCAAATGGGTCCCAACAGCTCTACTACACCTGCCAAGTGCCTGCCTGTAAAACTGCCAAACTACGATATAAAGTCTGAATTAAAGGCTTATCGACTCTAGAGTTTTGGTAAAATGTATTCTAGTAGTCCATTAAGCCACATTTCCCATACTCAATTACAGGTAGTGTTTAAGACTAGGTGTTTTCTAGGTTTGGCATAGAGTTGTTTTATATGCAGCCACATTTGTGTTTGATCCTCTGTAGTCAGAGACTATTAGACCATGCCTGTGCTGATGATTAGGACTTTGGCTCTTCTGCCTCATGGTTAGTGACCAATACTAAACCAACCATGACTGTTTAGAAAAAAACTACCTATGGAATCTTTAGTCTCACTCCCAGTGGATGTGTTTGACTATTAGTTCGACCATAAGAGCAACTGCTGTCGCTTGTTTTCTGAACAAGATGATGATCCCCAGTTATCTAAGGCCTCTCCCATGCCTTTATAATCCTGAAAGCTTATTACTAGACAGTGAAATATTAGCCCAATCAGCAGAGCCTCGGAATATTCTTCAACTAATCAGCGAACCGGTCCAGTTCCTGATTTGAAAATAAGAGCATAGTCGGGAAACCATTATGCTCAACAGCAGCATCTTATGTCCAAGAGCAACATGATGTTGTCTTGCTGAGGCAGAACCTTAGAACAGTGAAAACACCACAACGCTTCTGAAGTGAGGATCCTGTGTTTCAGCAGTGCTGTCTTCTCCTGGGTAACTAAAGTATCCTATCTGTCTCACCCCCTGTCATCCAGCCTTTGTGTGTGTGTTTCACCCAACCAGCAGAGCTGCTAACAGCCAGGGTGGGTGTCGCTTTATCCTCCTCCACATCTCCCAGTGGTTCCGCGTGGAGCACTTCACCTCACAATCCAGTGATTCACAGTAAAGGGAAGCAGACGGTGCGGCCAGATTATAATGACTGCAGAGGCCTGGTGGCAGGTTGCCTAGTGGTTAGGAGCAATGGGCCAGTAACCGAAAGAGCACTGGTTCGAATCCCCGAGTCGACTAGTTGGCAAATCTTAATGTGTTCCTTGAGCAAGGCACTTAAACCTAATTGCTCATGTAAGTCGCTATGGATAAGAATGTCTGCTAAATGACTTAAATGTAAAATGTTCTATAATGAAGTTTCTGTTGTAAATCACAAGGCTCTTCTTAGAATATAACATATCACACTTCTTCCAAGTGGAAGGGAGAACAGGCAATGTTGGTGAGAACCACGCCCAACTCTGGAGGGAGGATTTAAAACATGTTCACACTTCACAGCATATGGTGGATCCCCGTGAGTGAGAACTGAACAAGATGTCACCTCCGCCCCTCTCGAGTGGAAAGGGAGAGACACTGAGTGGACACATAATGATATGCTCCCCTGAACACGAGTGAACACAACCTAGTGACATAACCGCTGTGTCAGCAGTACTACCTTGAGGTTTCTGAGTGTACCTCATCTCAAGCCTTCTCTAACATTCACCATGTTGTCTTAAACAGTCAAACATGTTTTCAGGATAGCCTTCGCTAACATCCACCATTGTTTCTAATGAATGGTTTCGATAGGTGAATGGAAAGATGGATAAAGGTTGGATGGGTGGATAAATGAATCATAGATGTATGAATGCATAAAACATCCTTAGAAAAGCATGTTTTCACTTGTCTTTTTCCTGCCATATTATCATTGTATCACAGTACATACTTGACTTGGCTCTAGAGTCGTTTTTACCTCCTAGATGAAGGACTTTTGCCCACTAGGACATCAAATCCCATTGCTGTGGCTTGTGTTTAAATGTAGTCCCCGATTCACACAATATGGTGTTAGTTGAGTTCCCCCCTTAGTCCCTGCATGCTTCTCGTGGCTCGGGCTTATCAACAGACCTGCAAACATGTGTTTTTTGTCTCCCTTTCTGTGAAGTTAAAAAAATGGCTCCAGAATTAGTGGGTAACTATGGAGCGTTTAGCTGCTTAAAAAACAGATCTAAACAAGCCACAAACAAGATCAAAGACAAGCTGAGCCCCATGGAATGTTCCCTGGCGGAACGCATTGCTTAAGCTCTACCCACACACAGTGTCTCTCTTTTAACATTGCTGTGTGTGTCAGGATTATAATATTTTATACTATTACAATTGTTCAGAGAAAGATATTTAATTTTTTTAAATTCTCAAAGTTATTACACCACCCCTGTTTTCAATACTCTAGCACCTGAAAAATATCAAGGATCTGGAAAGATTCTGTATGGAGGAATGGTCTAAGATCCTTCCCATAGGTTCTCCAATCTCATAAAACATTTTAGAAAAAGGCTCAGTGTAGTTATCCTCGCAAAAGGAGTAATAGGTGCCCAGAGTATATGAAAACAGCGGTGCCAATATTTTGACGCCTTTCTTTTTTTTAGATTAAAAAAAAATTACAAATTAAAATCTTGTTCTCTGGGCAATTTTATTACGTATGAAAGAATATAATTTTAAAAAATGTTTGAGCATACAATATAGCTCAGTGTTTGTATTATTTATTTTATACAGTCTTTTTGCTCATCTTTATTAAAGGTTGCCAATAATTATGGGCAGTATGTCTATGGAAGTCACATATGGCTTCACCTTTTCCTAATAAGGATCAATCCATTCCACTAGATGAGTATTTGGCCACTAACTTGTGCAGCTATCTGAGCCAGATCCAGCTGACACAGTACCTTCAGAAAGTATCATACCGCTTGACTTATTCCACATTTTGTTGTTTTTTACAGCCTGAATTCAAAATGGATAGATATGTTTATTTCTTCTTAACCATCTACACACAGTACTGTGCCAACAATGACAACATGTTTTTAGAAATGTTTCAAATGTTCTGAAAATGATACCGAAATATCTCATTTACGTACAGTACAAGTCATGGACGCGTACTCATTCAAGGGTTCTTCTTTATTTTTTATTATTTTCTACATTGTAGAATAATAGTGAAACATAAACACTATGAAATAACACATATGGAATCTATGTAGTAACCCTTAAAGTGTTAAACAAATAAAAATATATTTTATATTTGAGATTCTTCAAAGTAGCCATCCTTTGCCCTTGACAGCTTTTGCAACTCTTGGCATTTTCTCTTCCAGCTTCATTAGGTATTGTCTCCTGGAATACATTCCAGTTAACAGGTGTGCCTTGTTAGAGGTTAATTTGTGGAATTTCTTTCCCTTAATGTGTTTGAGCCAATCAGTTCTGTGTGTTGTGACAAGATAAGTCCATATTATGGCAAGAACAGCTCAAATAAGCAAAGAGAAACGACAGTCCATCATTACTTTAAGACATAAAGGTCAGTCAATCCGGAAAATTTCAAGAACTTTCTTCAAGTGCAGTAGCAAAAACCATCAAGCACTATGATGAAACTGGCTCTCATGAGGACCGCCACAGGAAAGAAGAACCAAGAGTTACCTCTGCTGCAGAGGATAAGTTCATTAGGGTTACCAGCCTCAGAAATTGCAGCCCAAATAAATGCTTCACAAGAGTTCAAGTAACAGACACATCTCAGCATCAACTGTTCCAGAGGAGACTGTGTGAATCCAGGCCTTAATGGTCAAATTGTTGCAAAAGAAACCACCTACTAAAAGGACACCAATAAGAAGAAAGACTTGCTCGGGCCAAAAAACACAAACAATGGACATTAGACTGGTGGAAATCTCTGTCGCTTTGGTCTGATGAGTCGAAATTTGCGATTTTTGGTTCCAACCGCTGTGTCTTTGTGAGATGCAGAGTAGGTGAACGGATGACCTCCGCAGTGTGGTTCCCACCGTGAAGCATGGAGAAGAGGGTGTGTGGTGTGAGTGTGCTTTGCTGGTGACACTGTCTGTGATTTATTTAGAATCCAATGCACACTTAACCAGCGTGGCTACCACAGCATTCTGCAGCGTCGCGCCATCCCATCTCGATTTGTGCTGAGTGGGACTATCATTTGTTTTACAATAGGACAATGACCCAAAACACACCTCCAGGCTGTGTAAAGGGCTATTTGACCAAGAAGGACAGTGATGGAGTGCTTCATCAGATGACCTGGACTCCACAATCACCCGACCTCAACCCAATTGTTTGGGATGAGTTGGACCACAGAGTGAAGGAAAAGCTAGCCAACAAGTGCTCAGCTTATATGTGGGAACTCCTTCCAAGAATGTTAGAAAAGCATTCCAGAGTGAAGCTGGTTGGAAAATGCCAAGTGGCTGTGCAAAAGCTGTCGTCAAGGCAAAAGGTGGCTATTCTTTGAAGAATCAACAATATAAAATATCTATTCATTTGTTTAACCACTTTTTTGGTTACTACATGATTCCATATGTGTTATTTCTTAGTGTTAATGCTTGCCCATATTATTCTATATTGTAGAAAATAAGTAAAAATTAAGAAAAACCCTTGAATGAGTAGGTGTGTCCAAACCTTTGACTGGTACTGTAAGTATTCACACCCCTTTGCTATGACACTCCAAATTGAGCTCAGGTGCTCCAATTTCCTTGTGTCGTCCTGTCACTACAACTTGACTGGAGTCCACCTGTGGCCAATTCAATTATTTGACAGTGATTTAGAAAGAAACACACCTGTCTATATAAGGTCTAAGCTACACCATGAAGTCAAGGAACTGTCCGTAGATCTCCGAGATAGAAATGTGATAGGAGGCATATAGCTAGGGGAAGGGTATAAAACAATTTCTAGGTGTTTAAGAAGTTTCCAAGAGCACAGTAGTCTCAGCATTGAGAAATTGAAAAAAGATGGAACCTACCCAGACTCTGACTAGAGCTGGCTGTGCGACCAAACTGGAAACAACCGCCCAGAAGGACCTTGCTTGTCAGGGAGATGACCGGGAACCCAATGACCACTCTGGCAGAATTACAGAGTTCCTTGGCTGAGATGGGAGAACCTGCAGAAGGACAATAGTCCACACACTTCACCAATCTGGGCTTTATGGGAGAGTGACTGGAATCGGAAGTCACTCCTGCAGAAAAAAGGCACATTGACAGCATGCATGGAGTTTGCAAAAAGGCACGTGGAAGACTCTCCACAGCATAAGCGAGATTCTTGTGTGGTCTGATGAGACAAAAAATTACTCTTTGGCTTGATGCACAAGCGCTATGTCCTGGAGAAAACCAGGCTCAGCTCATGAGCGGTCTAACACCATCCCTACCAGTGAAGCATGATGGTGGAAGCATCATGCCCCTATGGGGATGCTTTTCAGCATCAGGAGACTGGTAAGGATAGAGGAACAATGAATGGAGCCAAATACAGGCAAATCCTTGATGAGAACTTGCTACAGAGTGCAAATGACCTTAGACTGGGGGCGGAATTTACGTTCCAACAGGACATTGAGCCCCAAACATACAGCCAAAGCAACGCTGGAATGGCTGCAGAACAAGAATGTGAAAGTACTTGAGTGGCTAAGCCAAAGCCCAGACTTGAATCCCATTGAAAATCAGTGAAAATACTTAAAGATTGCTGTTCACCGCCACTCTGCCCATTTAACTCAACAGAGCTTGAGAAAATCTGCAAAGGAGAATGGGAGAAAATCCCCAAATTCAGATGGGGCAAAGCTGATCAGAATACCCAAAGGCGGCTCTAAGCTGTAATCGCCGTCCAAAGTGCTTCTACAAAGTATAGACTCGGGTGTGAATATTATGTAATTTTGTTTTCACTTTTATTATGGTGTATTGTGTGTGTGTAGATGGGTAAGAATTTATATTTATTTAATCCATTTTGAATTCAGGCTGTAACAACAAAATGTAGAATAGGTCAAGGGGTATGAATACTTTCTGAGGGCACTGTCCGTGTATGAGTTCATCAACCAAGCTCTGTCTATCCCAAGCCACATTGATTTGTTGGAACATCGAATCGCTTTCCTCACAGGTATGATTCAGGCAGGTATGATTCAGAAAGCCAGTCAGTTAAATGCTGCTAGATAACACTGGGGACATTGAAATACTGCTCACACTACCTTGAGATGACATGACATCAGTTAGAAATGATGCAATCTGTAGTGGGTGTTTTTTGTGTGGCAGTCATCCTTGGTGTATAGAGTGACTCAGGTGAAGTGATCTGAGGAAGAGAGAACACAGTAGTCTCTGCCGCCCAGCCCACCCACTCCCCAAGAGTTAAACTCATTTTATTTGTGGGTATATTTCTGTACCTCTCAGTGGAGTTGATGCTTGGTTGGTCTCGTGTATGTAGGTGTTGTTTTGATCAGTCTGAGCCTGTACTTGTGGGTGGGTGCAGTATGTTTGTTTTAGGGTTAGTCCAATTATTAAGTTGCAGTATGTGGGTTGTGTGCAGATCGGAGCAGCTCTTACGGAGCTGTGAGAGGGCAGCACCTCCGTACCTTCAGTGCAATCTATCAACCCTACACCCAACAGCATTGCGGTCATCCACCTCTGGCCTGCCTGGCCCCCTACCTCTCTTGGAAGCTACAGTTTCCCGCTCAGCCCAGTCAAAACTGTTCGCTGCTCTGGCACCCCCAATGGTGGATCAAGCTCCCTCACGACGCCAGGACAGCGGAGTCACTCACCACCTTCCGGAGACTAGCTTAAACCCCACCTCTTTAAGGAATACCTGGGATAGGATAAAGTAATCATTCTACCCCCCTCCCCAACCCCCCAAAAAATTATATTGTAATTTATACAAGGTGAATGCACCAATTTGTAAGTCGCTCTCGGATAAGGGCGTCTGCTAAATGACGTAAATGTAAAACGTAAATGTAAATAATATAGCTTGAACATACTGAGTCAGAAATGACTTGGATGGTATGTTTGCTCATGTTCTCTAATAACATCTTAATGAATGCTATTCATTGACTGAAAATAGAATTATGTAGGCAGTGAACTCAATTGCACTTGCATTACTGGTTTGCCTTTCCATCTTTCATATAGATTGATTCCACCAATTTTGTTTGTATAATTCTCTTATGATGTTAGTATGATTGGGGTCTTCAGCTGTGTATTGAGCTTCATTATAGGGCTGTTGTTCATCCTGTATGTGGAGGAGTCACTGTTACAGTATGTTACATTAGCTCTTCCTTTAGCCACAGACACAGTGTGATGAGAGTGTCTGAGTGGTGCAGAGGGTCAATATGGGGACTCTACAAACCCTAGAATCAAAGCCATTAAGAATTGATGAGACTGGGCTCAGTGGAATACAATGAGGGAATACATTATCTGGATAAATGATGAGTCACTGTGGTCTCTCTGAGTGCTTCTCTCTCCTCCTATCCCTTTATCTCTCACTTTCACTCCTCTTTTATCTTCATTTGGAATGCAACTGAATAGTATCTGAGATTTAATTTAGGTTCATAAAAAACCCATGACGCCAAAATGAAGGAAGGATGAGTGTTCAAGTATACCTTGCACTGGACCAGCAGGGCAGTGAGAGGCTCTCTGTCCTCTGCCTCTCCTTCCTTCCCTCTTCTGTTTTATCGTTCCCCAGCCGTGCTGCTCGTCTTCCCGGCCTCGCTTTGCTGTCCTCCCTCCTCGTCCGACACTCGTCTCCTAGGCTCCTCATGCTCTCCCTCCGGCGAATCCCTCTCCTCCGTGGAGTCTTCAGCGTGCTCTCCCACTCTTCTCCTCTGCGTCGCGGCCTCCCCCTCCCCTTGCTGTCGACCAGGGGCGGGGTCTCCCCACGTGGGCCACGCCACGCCCGGCTGTGTGATGTTTCCCGCCATGAGGCGCGCTGCCGCGATGCTGTGGGGTTGCTGTAACCAGGAACGGGCAGGTAGAGGGATGTCAGACACCATTTTCAATGGAGTCCCAGAAAAAAACCTGTGCATTATAGGGCTGGGTTAAGGCTAATCCTGGACTAGATTAGATTACAGAGTTTAATAGTCACATGTACAGGGTTGCAGATGTAATTACAGGGTACAGTGAAATTCTTGAGCTCCGAGCTCCAACAATACACAACAAAGTAAAATAAAACAATAAACATGTAATAAAAATAGATAATAAAATTTTAATAATAATATATACATATTAACAACTGTGGCAATGATAAATGTCCATTGGGGTGGGGGCAGGGTGACTCAAAAGCATGTCACTAGAGAATCTCAATTGAAAGTGCTTTTTAGACCTGGACTAGCCTTAATCTGTGTCTGAGAGCCCGCCCCTTAGTTTAATTGGTAGTGCATAGTAGACCAGAAATGGTAAGTGACCAGAGAGGCAGAGAAATTCCTCGAGCTAGGCTCATGCCAGTCTCCGTCCAATGTTTGTCACGAACAGAAGAGGACCCAAGAGCGCAACTTCCAAATTCAGAGTTCTTTATTCCAGGTTACAGGCGGGAAGAGGAGTCCCAGGGGGTGTCAGGGGTCTTTCAGGGTCCTCCTGTGGGTACCTGTGCTCCGGGGGTCACCAAATGTCCGGGGGTGTCCAGTCCAAGTGCTTGGTGTGTGTGTTTCCCCGGTGATGGGGCGGCGTACTCGGGCTGAGGGTGGTGAGCGCGCGGCACGCTCATCCCGGTGGTCGGAGCCGGGAGGGGCTAAGATCGGGAAGTGGTCGAGGTCAAGGCAGGTTGGGATAACTGGGCAGTGAACAAGAGCAGTCAAGAAGTTCGGTATCACAAACCAGGAGTCAGAGCGCAGACAGGCAGGTTATGGTCGGGTTTGAGACGATCTGACAGGCTTGCTGAAAACCAGGGCTTGATATACTGGGAGAGGTAGTTGGGAAATGCAGTTCGGCTGGCAGATAGGTAGAACAGAGTGAGGCAAGGTAGAGGATGGTGAAGTGGGAAATGCAGTACAGCTGGCCCAGGTAACAAGAGCAGAGCAGGGCAGGTGGGGCTAGTTAGGCTGAGTAGAGAGAGGGAGGTGAGCAAAGTGGAAGATAATTGAATGCAGTTAATGTTGCTACCAGGGAGAGGGAGTGCTCATGACAGGACCCCCCACTCCAAGCCGGCCCCCTGAAGTCCCAAGAACAACATCATGCCGGGGAGGGTGGAGGGAGAGGCGGCGCGTGGTCTGAACTCCTCCGAGGCGGTCCAGTGAAATCTCTCCTCATCCTCAGAAGGAGCTGGAGGGGCATGCGGTCGGGAGACAGGACAGGCACTGGGACAGGAGCAGAGGCCGGGCTGCGGAGAACCCCCTCTTGGGTGGCCCCTACGGATTGCCGGCTGATCAGGATGTGGGCTCGGTGGGAGTCAGTGATAAGGGTTCGGTCCACTATCCACTCCTGGCCGGGATCCAGAGTCCTCTCACTCTGGACCATATCCCTCCCAATCCAACGAGTGCTGGGGGCCCCTACCCCCTTCGCCTAGCCCGGAGCAGCCGCGGGGCGGTGAAGACAGGACCGCCACTCTCCGAGGCCAGCGGAGGGAGGTCTGGCGCGGAGCGCTGCAGGGACCAGGGACTTTCATGGACCGGCTTGACCTTGGAGGCGTGGAAGGTGGGGTGGACCCGCATGGAAGGCGGAGCAGCTGAAGTCGGACCGCCGTTGGGCTGATGACTTTTCTGCACAGGGAAAAGGACCAGCGAAGCGAGGGGCCAGCTCGTTACAACCCACACCGGCAGATCCCGGGCAGACAGCCAGACCTTCTGACCAACCCGGTAAGTAGGTGCTGGGGTCCTCCGTCGGTTGGCACCCCCGGACGGCGTAGCTGGTTCCAGACTTCCAGGAGCACAGTGCGAGCCTGAGGCCCAAGTGCGGCGGCAGCGCGGGGCGCCTGCGCCAGAGCAGACGGACAGGTGGCATCCGCACTCCCGGCTGGCAAACAGTGGAGGATTGACCACCCGTAGACACCACTGAAAGGGGGAGAGCCCGGTGGAGGAACTGGTGAGTGAATTATGGGGCATATTCCACCCCAGAGCAGGTGTTGAGCCCAGGCCCGAGGGATTTTAGGAAGCCACACACCTCAGTGCCTTCTCCAGCTCCTGGTTCGTGCGTTCAGTCTGGCGTTTGACTGCGGGTGGAATCAGGCGATAGGCTGGGTAGCCCCAAGGAGATGACAGAACTCCTTCCAAAAGGTTGCTGAGAATTGCGGGCCCCGGTCTGACACACTATATCCTGGGGTAGGCCATGGATCCGAAACACATGTTCCAGGACCACCACCTGGGAGGTCTCTTTAGCAGAGGGTAGTTTGGGGAAGGGAGGGCACGAAGTGGGTCATCTTACTAAAGCGGTCAACAATGGTAAGGATGACTGTGTGTCCGTCAGAGGCGGAAGGCCCGTAGCAAAGTCCAGTGAACAGCGTGGGACCAGGAGCCTCTTTGGGTATGAGTGGGGTTGCAGCAACCCAGCAGGAGGCTGGTTTGGGAGTCCTGTTTCGGTTACAAGTGGGACAAGCTCGGATGAGTTCTCCGGACATCCCGTCTCATCCCCCGCCACCCAGGCTTAACCGCTGGCCGGACCAGATGAAGGAGTGACCCAGTGATGCCGGGACTGACAGGCCAGAGCCGGGATTCGTGCCCCCACTGAATCTGTGGTGACTGAGATTCGCTGGAACAAACAGACGGTTGGGGGCGCTGGTGCTTGGACCTGGCTGGTCCCGAAGAGCCTCCATGATCCTGCTTCTCGATCTCCCAGAGTGAGGGGCCGCTTCACGACCAAGTGGCTGGGGAGAATGGGAGCTGTCATGGCGGGTGGTCTCGTCCTTCTGAAACATCCGGGAAGAGCATCCCAGGTTTTGATGTTGCGAGATCCCGAGGCGGTAGAAGAGCGTGAAATTGAGGCGCGTCAAGAACAGAGACCACCGCTGTTGCGCGGGAGTTCAGCCTCCTGGCTGTTCGGATACGCTCCAGGTTCTTGTGGTCTGTCCACACTCACGAATGGTTCCTTTGACCCCTCTAACCAGTGCCGCCATTCTTCAAAGGCGAGCTTGACCAGCCAACAGCTCGCGGTTCCCAATGTCGTGGTTGCATTCGGCAGGGGTTAGTGACCAGGAGTAGAAGGCACCTGAGGGGTGCATCTTGCCGTCTCCAGCTGCTCTTTGAAAAGCACTGCACCCACTCCCACGTCGAAGCATCTACCTCCACCACAAACTGCCTTGCTGCATCTGGCATCTGGAGGATGGGAGCAGAAGTGAAACATGTCTCCAGGATATTGAAGGCCTTATCAGCAGCTGAATGTCCATTGGTGCGGATTGTTTTAGTGCTGGTTAGCGCCGTGAGGGGAGTGCAGCCACTGTGCTATAGTTTCTGATGAATCTCCTATAAAAGTTGGAAAGCCCAGGAACTGTTGCAACTTCTTCCGAACTCAGGAACTGGCCAGAAGTGACAGCCGACACCTTCGTGAGATCCATCTGAATGCTGCCTCGGTCTCCCACTTACCCCCAGGAGTCAAGCAGTCTTGGCACTGGAACTTCGACTTCTCTGCCCTTCACGAAAAGAGTTCTCCAGCAGGCGGCGCAGGACCAACCGGACGTGGTGCGTGTGTTCTGACAGAGTCTTTGGGAATATTAAAATATCGTCAAGGTACACAAAATACGAGACGTATTTTAGCATGTCCCCTGAGGATATCATTCACTAGGGCTTGAAAAAACTGCTGGGGCATTGGTGAGGCCAAGGCGGCTATTCATAGTGGCCGGTTGGTGTGTTGAAACGCTGTCTTCCAGTAGTCTCCCTCCCTCATCCGCGCTTTCCAGATGGTAGGCATTGCGAAGGTCAGCTTAGTGAATACAGTGGCTCCCTGCAGCAGTTAGAAGGCAGCGAAAGTAAGGGCAGTGGGTAGCGATTCTTAACCGTGATGTCGTTTCGGACCCGTTAATCTATGCTGGGGCGAAGAGAGCCGTCCTTCTTGCCGACAAAGAAGAATCCCGCTCCTCGCGGAGGGGAGGCAAACGGTCTAAGTATCCCGGAAGCAAGAGAGTCATTAGTGTAGTCCTCCTATGGCCTTTCTTTCCGGGGCTGACAGTGAATACAGGCGGCCCTGGGAGGTGCTGTGCCAGGCAGGAGATCAATCGGCGCCCAGTCATAGGGTCTGTGTGGGGGGTAGAGATGTGACGCCTTGGATTTGTTGAACACCTCTTTCAGGCTGTGGTAACAGCGGAACATTGATATGTCGGACCGGCGCTAGATCCTTCCCGGTGAGCGGGCAGGGTGGCCCCCCTGAAGTAGGTCTGGTGACAACTCCTTCCCCTCACTCACGGACTGTTCCTGTCTCCCAGTCGATGTGGGGGTTGTGCTGGTGAGAACCCACGGGTATCCGAGTGGTTGGCCAGGTGAGTGAGGAGGTGAAACTGGATGGACTCCTGGTGGTTTCCTGACAGCAGGATTGTCACAGGGGCGGAGATGTGAGTGACCATTCCAAGATGATGCCCATCCAGGGCTGCGTGCAGGAATGGAGTTTGTGTCAGTTGATGATGGTTCCACGCCCGGTTGCCTGTGCAAGCTCAGGTCCATGATGTTATGCTTCGGCTCCGGAATCCACAAGGGCAGGCCAATGCCTATGAGTCTTGTCAGAAAGCTGAAGGCGGAGATGAAGCAGGGTCTTTCGGATGGAGGAGACTGAAGGCTTGTTGAGCTCGCCCGGATCTCCCCAACCTGGTGAGCTGCGGCTTTTGCCGGACAAGTAGCGCGCGGTGATCTCGCCACCACAGTAGAGCAAAGGTTTGGAGCTTAGGCGGCGCCCGGCGGCTCCTCGGGGAGTCAGAGAGGCGGCCGAATCTCCATGGGCTCCAGGCTGATTGAGTTGGCTGTGGGACTTGACAGGCAGGGGCTGGACAGAAGCGGTATCGGCCAGTACGGATGGCAGGTTGACTGAGGCGGCCCTTCTCCCTCCTCCCGGGTCTGTATCGGCGGTCAATGCGGCGGCAGGTCAATGGCGGCATCAACGTTGAGGCGGGTCATGGGAAACAAAGCTGCGTCCTTGATATAGTCCGCTTGGGCTATGGAGGAAGGCTTGCCGGTGCCTCTGGGTTAAGCGAGCTTTGACTGGCCAGAAGTACGAAAGTCAATGGAGAAGTCTGCCACTGTCCGATTGCCCTGGCGGATGGTGAGCAGAGCTTGTGGCCAGCTTCGGCTGTTGGCGAGCCTGGGTCAAAGACCTTTAACATCTCCTCCTCAAAGGCACTGAAGAAGGCACAGGCTGGGGTTTGCCCGGTCGAATTCCCGCCCGTTCCCCTGCAACCCGGGCTTCGGCCGGTGGGATGTGTGATGACATACCCCACCTTGGCTCCCTCTGTTGAGAAAAGTCCTGGGCTGTAGTGCAAACTGGATTCGGCAGCTGCTCAGAATGGTCTTTACTTGCTTCTGGTTGCCATCAAACGTTCGGGTTCCCAATCCTTGGTTCAGGGGCGTGGGGATCTGGTAGCAGCACTGCGGGCCTGCAGCATTGGGACCTCCAGCGGAGGGATGAAGGGGCGTATCGGTGGTACAGGAACAAAAGGACCAGGTGCGGGTGGGTAGTAGCCGGGCTTGAGTGTAGTTGCAGGGCTTGGGTAGCTGTTGTTTGCTGCAGTTGGAACTGTTGTTGCTGCTGGTTGAATAGCACTGGAGAAGGGAGCGATGTTACGCCCAGCCATCCGATTTATGTCTCCCTCAGGCGTTCCAGTCGCTGTGGGGCAGTCCTCTCTGGCTCTTCCTCCCATCGTGGTCAGGGAGTCTTTGCGCTGGGTCCATTGATGGTTCAGATCGTTCTGTTCCACGAACAGAAGAGGACCCAAGAGCGCAACTGCAAATTCAGAGTTCTTTATTCAAGGTTACAGGCGGGAAAGGAGTCCCGGGGGTGTCAGGGTCTTTCCCGGGTCCTCCTGTGGGTACCTGTGCTCGGGGGTCACCAAATGTCGGGGGTGTCCAGTCCAAGTGCTTGGTGTGTGTGTTCCCCAGTGATGGAGGGTATCGGGCTGGGTGGTGAAAGCGTCTGGCGCGCACGCTCATCTGGTGGTCGGAGACCGGGGGGCTGAAATCGGGAGGTAGTCGAGGTCCAAAGGCAGGTTGGGATAGGCCGGGGCAGTAGAACAAGAGGCAGTCAAGAAAGGATCGGTATCACAAACAGGAGTCAGAGCGCTTCAGACAGGCAGGTTACTGGTCGGGTTTGAGGCGATCTGACAGGGACTTAGCTGAAAACCTGGGGCTTGATATTACTGGGAGAGGTAGTGGTGAAATGCAGTTCAGCTTTGGCAGAATAATTAGAACAGAGTGAGGCAAGGTGAGGATGGTGAGTGGGAAATGCAGTGCAGCTGGCCGGGTAACAAGAGCAGAGCAGGGCAGGTGGAGCTAGTTAGGCTGAGTAGAGAGGGAGGTGAGCAGAGTGGAAGATAATTGAATAGCAATTAATGTTGCTACCAGGGAGAGAAGTGCTTCATGACAATTGTTAGAATTTAAAGATGATTCCATATTCTTCCGGGACAGAGAGTTCTGTAAATATGATACATTTCTATCTAAGTGTTCTGTATGCAGCTTTCATGTCCATTTACTAAGACCAACCCCATTCCATAGAACATTAAGGCAGCTTGTTTGTTTTATGATTTGATAATTGCCTGGATGACTAACAAAGAAATTTGATTTTAAACCATTTCCAGAACAACTGGTGGGCAATAGCTGAGTTGAACAATTGTTTTCATGCGATAAATCTAAAGTAAATCCAAATTTTTGAGATCAAGCGCCTCATAGTATTAATTGTTTTTTCCAGTAGGGAGTCACTTTAGAGAAAGATGTAAATACTTTTTCTAAGAGGCCATTGGTTTGAAGTGAAGAGAGGTTTCACAGTTGTCGCGATTGTAAATGAGAACTTGTTCTCCAAGCAAAGCCTAGTTAAATAAAGGTGAAATTAAAATTAAAAAGGTCAGCCAACACCAGCAAAACCAACAGCATCAATGCCCCAGAAGGAGGATGACAGTCATTTCCAGATATCATAACTGCTGCTGAAAAATGGTGCTGCCTTTACGCTTGATGGAAGCGTCCATTCTCTCTATGCCAGAGCACATCATTAGCCTCTTGCCTCCTAACCCTAGGAAGCTCTTTGCCACCCTTCTCTCCTCCCTGCTGAATCCTCCCTCCTCCTCCCCTCCCTCCACTCCCTCTCTGTGGATGACTCTCGTCCAACCATTTTGAAAAAAAGGTTGGCGACATCCAATCCTCATTTATTAAGTCAAATGACACTGCTCACACTGCCCTACCCTATGCTTTGACTTACGTTTTTAAAATGTTGAGTCATTAGCAGACGCTCTTATCCAGAGCGACTTACAGTTAGTGAGTGCATACATACTTTTTTCATACTTGGCCCCGTGGAATCAAACCCACAACCCTGGCATTGCAAGCGCCCATGCTCTACCAGCCTGAGCTACATCCCTTCTTTCTCCCCCTCTCTCTCTCCAGATGAAATCTTACGACTTATGACAACGGCCGCCCAACAACCTGCCCGCTTGACCCTATCCTCTCACCTCTCTTCTCCAGACAATTTCCAGAGACCTTCTCCCTTACCTCACCTCTCGCTCATCATCCATCCTTGACCGCATGGCCGTATCCCCTTCCCGTCTTCAAAAGCGCGAGTTACACCCCTCCTCAACAAACCTACGTTTCGATCCCTCCGATGTCAACAACTACAGACCAGTATCCCTTCTTTCTTTTTCTCTCCAAAACTCTTGCGTGCCATCTCTAGTCAACTCTCCTGCTATCTCTCTCAAATGACCTTCGTGATCCAAACCAGTCAGGTTTCAAGACCCCAGTCATTCAACTGAGGACTGCTCTTCTCTGTGTCGGGAGGCTCTCCACACTGCTAAAGCCTAACTCTCTCTCCTCTGCTCTTATCCTTCCAGACCTATCCGCTGCCTTTGATACTGTGAACCATCAGATCCTCCTCTCTCCACCCTCTCCGAGTTGGGCACATCTCCGGCTCTGCTCACTCTTGGTTGCGTCCAACCTGACAGGTCGCTCCTTACCAGGTGGCGTGGCGAGATCTGTCTCCGCACCACGTGCTCTCACCACCGAGTGTCCCCCAGGGCTCAGTTCTAGGCGGCCTCTCCCTATTCTCTCTATACACTGCAAAGTCACTTGGCTCCTGCCTTATCCTCCCATAGTCTCTCCTATCTCATTGCTACGAGGCACACAATATATTTTCTCCCTTTCCCCCTTCCCCAGGTACCCTGGTGGCCCGAATCGCATCTCTGCATGTCTGGCAGGCATATCCAGTGTGGATGCTCGGATCACCACCTCAAGCTGAACCTCGGCAAGGCGGAGCTGCTCTTTCCTCCCGAGGGAAAGGACTGCCCGCTCCATGATCTCGCCATCACGGTCGACAACTCCATTGTGTCCTCCTCCCAGAGTGCAGCAGCAACCTTGCGTGACCCTGGACAACACCCTGTCGTTCTCCGCCTAACATCAAGGTGACCCGATCCTGCCAGGTTCATGCTCTTCCTACCTTCGCAGAGTACGACCACCTTACAAAAGCGGCACAGGTCCCTAATCCAGGTGGCACTTGTCATCTCCCATCTCGATTACTGCAGCTTCGCTGTTGGCTAGGATCCCTGCCTGCGCCATTACAAGCCCTACAACTTATCCAGAACGCTGCAGCCCGATCTGGTGTTCGACCTCCAGTTCTCTCATGTCACCCCGCTCCTCCGCACATTCCACTGGCTTCCAGTTGAGGCTTGCATCTACCCACAAGACCATGGTGCTTGCCCTACGGAGCTGTGAGGGGATAACGGCACCTCCTTACCTTCAGGCTCTGCTAGCTCCCCCTACCTCTACTGAAGCACAGTTTCCCGCTCCAGCCCAGTCAAAACTATTTGCTGCTTTGGCCCCCCATTGAGTGGAACAAGCTCTCCCCAACAGCGCCAGGACAGTGGAGTCACTGATCACACTTCGGAGAACACTTGAAGCCCTATCTCTTTAAGGAATACCTGGAATAGTATAAAGTAATCCCCCCACCACCATTCCCAGGGGACCAAAAAGTACTGGGATAAATTCACTTGTATTAAAGTAGTCAAAAAGGTTAGTATTTGGTCCCATATTCCTATGCCCGTAATGACTACATCAAGCTTGTGACTCTACAAACTTGTTGGATGCATTTGCTGTTTGTTTTTAGTTGTGTTTCAGATAATTTTGTGCCCAATAGAAATGAATGTTAAATTATCTATTGTGTAATTTTTCGAGTCACTTTTTATTGTAAATAAGAATAGAATATGTTTCTAAACACTTCTACGTTTGTGGACCTTCCATAATTCCGGATAGTCCTGTAATTAATTATTAATAAGTATGAGTGAGAAAGTTACAGACCTCACAAATATCATACCCTCCAGGCGGTACCAACCTCTCTCACCATTACAATAACAGGGGGAGGTTAAGTGTTTTTGTGTGTGTGGTATGACATTTGTGCGTTTGTAACTTTCTCACTATTCATCGTTCACAATTCATTTCAAAATCTCTGAGCGATGGCTACTGTAAAGTGAGAAAGATTGCATCAGGAGAGTAGGCTAAAATTAAGATCCTACATCTGTAGGTGTGTTCTGCTGCTGGTGTTGTGAGAGACTGCGTTTCTCTAAAGGCTCTGTATCACACTGGAGAGTGTCTGGTGAGAGTTTACACAGACATGACCCTTGACCTCCTCAACACCTTCAGTAGATGAGCAGTTGTCCGTTGTGTAAGCAAAGCCTTGAGTCTGTAGTCTAGTGCATCCTCTAAGGATACTATTACAGAGAGTCTTCGGATTCCATTACAGCACAAACAGCCTCATTACTGTGTAGTGATACAATGTCACCTCTGATAGGGTTTAATTTATAGTTCTATAATAAATCATATTATTTTGAGATATTTCCTCCGTATGGAAGTGTTATTAGAAAACCTCATAGCCTTGGAACCTTGTATACTTCTATCTCTTTTTGAAGTATTACATGGCCCACTCCTGTAATCACAGTATTGTATTTGTATTTGCACCAGATACGTAGAGCACAATTCCCCAGAGGGACTCCTGTCTAAATACTGTGAATTGTGCAATCATACCCCCATAGCCCGAGGAACAGATAGAGCAGACTGAGAGGAAGAACAGGGATAAATGCAATACACGCTGTTATTTTGTCCCATTCTTTTTCTCATTTGATTGCATTTGTTCGTCATTGTTTTGTATTGTGCAGTGTGCAGGGCTAATTTACCATTCTCACGCAGTGCTGGAGCTGCTGCTTGCTCTGCTGTTTACAATATGAATGAAGATGAGGAGACTTTTATGAGGGAGAGGGAGAGAGGGAGAATTAGACAGGAAAATCGAGAATAGGGATGGAGTCTCGTAATATCCTGGCTACATCTGTCTCATGCACTCTCATTGGCTGTGTGTGTCCAGTGTGTACAATGTGTACAGTGGTCGTTCCTTGTCATCCCAGAGGTCACCTGGGGTCACACTGTATTCCTCTCTTCATATAGACTCATCCCAGTCCTGTCTGTCATCCCTTTATTTCTGCCCCTACATCTCCTACCATTTGCCTCTCTCTCTCCCTCCATCACTGTTGTCTACCAGTGCAAAGAAAGTATATTGTTGCTGTTGCTACCTCATAGTCCAAACCCAAGGTTTATGGATATAGAGAACAGACTGGGTATGATGTGAGGTTGAGTCGATCCTCTTTGAGGACATGTAACTTAGAGAAAAAATACTTCTGTGTTGTTCCAAACCATCTCGTTTGGGCATTACACCATTAATCTGAGTACTTTAGAGGCTACCAGTCTGTATGTCATTGTCCTCCCCAACCCAGCCTCAGTTCTAGCTGATTGTGTAGTTGCTAGGCTGAGTAGTGTTAGTCAGCTCTGACACAAGCTGTGAAGATAGCCTCTCCACAGGAGCCTCCCCAGAATAGGCTTTTCTGACCATGAGCAGCTTGGAGCGTCCGCTCCATACCACTCCACATCAATCCAACAGGGCCACTTGGAGCGGGCCTGAATCAGTGATCTATTATTATAATTTCACATTCTTCTGGTGCTGGAGCAAAGTGGACAGTGTTTTCTGACTGTGTTAGATCGTGACAACCATTAAAATCAAGCCCTTTTTGCTGACCTCACACTCACCTTCCCAGCTATCACACTCATAGAGAGAGAACCACCCATAGAGAATGAGACTGGTTTTATCTCGTGTCCGCAGCCCTTTATCAAAGATGTAATTGGAAAACCAGCAGTGTACTTTGTGTCAGGTTTCTCGTTTGACCCTCACCATTCAGCCTTCTATCTTCCATCAGCACCAGCCTTTCAGAGTGCAACACAGAAATGTGGAATTTTAGCAATGCTTTTTCATTTACATTTCTCAAAGGCTGCATCAGCTAATTTATGATCTAATTCCGACAATGATTAAGGGTACTTCAACACGTATTCCCCGCTCCTTCCTGCTGTGATGAACAGCGTGTGTACGAAACACACGCAGGGAAATAGAGAATGAAACCAGGTAAATGGTGGCTGGCTGATGGATGGGCTTCCCTGGGTGAACCACTAAAGGTTCATCTGGAGGGAAGAGTCACAGTAGTGGGGTACAGAAATGGCACCTGTTCAGCTATTGGACCAGAGCCTATGGCATCCTAATAGGCTGCCATTTCGGCATGCAGACGCAGTCTGTGGTACTGTGATTTCATTTGCTTATCTGACTGTGTCCTAGCGTTGTTGCTTTTTACATTTATGGAGTTTTTGTTTGGTCCTCGGGAGGAGATGTAAAAATGAAGAAATAAACATATTTCTCTTTGACACTTTGGCAAGCATTAATTAGTCCACAGTCATGTATCGAGGGATTAGGGGAAGGAAATGGCACAAAAAGGAGAGAGAAAGACAAAAAAGAGAGAGAGACAGAGAGGGAGTGTTGTAAGTTGCCTGGTTGCCTGCCTCCCCTCCAAGGAGAAAACCCTCCTTTGGAAATCGCATTTATTAATCAGTGAAAGAAAAAACTCCATTAACCATACTTCCCCCTCCTCAGTGCTACCCTCAGATTGCAGAGCAGAACAGATTGAAGCTGACGCTTGGCCCGTTCCCAATGTAATTCCCCCAGTCCATGTGAGTGAGAAGCAGCTGGCTGTTGTAGTTCCGATTGCCCTGCAGCTACAGCGAGGTGCAGACTCGGCTTGTGAGGAATGATGTTTGGATGCGATCCTCTGTCCACAACAAGCGGCCTGTGTGGGAGTGGTTGTGAACTGCCATACATTATGTGCCCAGCCCTTTTCTAAAGTTCAAATGCAGTTCACTGTTCTAGCTGCACTTTGGAGGGACGTGCTTAGTCTTTTGTCTGGTTTCGGGACAGGGATGAAAGTGGCTGTAAAATAAACAGTTTGGAGACAAAGCTTAATAATGTCCCATATGTTGCATCTGTCTAGCCTCTTTTCTAGCCATAACATCCTCAGAGACATGATGGAGTGCTAAAAGCGAGCTACTGCAAATAACGCGTTGATTATTATTCAATTTCAGCTGTCACAATGGACACGTTCAACACTTTTTGTGCCATCCCTGAGTACATAAAATTGTCTTGTTTTGCCAAATAGCTCGTACAAGGCTTTCATTTCATTGGTCACACTAAATATTGGGTTATCCCTTTTGAATCCCCCGGGATATAGCAGTCATACATCGATATAATGCAACACAACGCTTTATGGTTGTAATGGCCATGCTGATGGTTGGTAGTCTTTATTGGCAAGGGGCTAACTTGTAATTGGCATCCCTGCTATGAATCAGACTAATCTTTGTCTGCATCTATCAGCGGTCATGCAGATTATATTATATTGGTGGATATCATGGTTAGCCATCATTCATTTCAGCCAGCAGAGATGATGACTGGATGAGTCATAAATAGTGGTTTGTGATGGTTGGTTAAACCAACCTAGACATTCATTAAGCACATGTACAGAGAATGTGAAGGTTCCTGTCCCTTCCTGTCCCTCCCCTAGTTGGTCTCTAGAAATCAATTATCTTTTCATTTAGCTGTATAAAGACAGTTTAACTTCCCATAGCCTTTCTGGTACTGAAAGAATGGAGTAGAGATTGAAATTAAACCTTTTTGCATGACATATAATATAACTTGTTGTTAACACTGTATAACACTTGGATGAATGCCAACTGTTTTCCTCTGTGGGCTAGATGACCATTTTTTTTTTTTTTTTTTTTTTTAATACTCTAATTTACTAGATACTGAAGCAAACGACCCAGTTAGTCAACCAGTCCAGTCAAACCACTAGACAGGGCACAATCAGTTAAGAGGAAAAACAAATTGGGTCATTTATAGAATATCAATCATCAAGGACCTTGTCCTTCTCTCTCTGTTATCTGTCTGTCTGTCATATTCTATCATTCCATCTAGCATCTTTTCATGACCTCCTCAAACACACAACACACACACAAACACACACTGTTCCTCTGTGTTCTTGACACATTTTGCAGACTGCTGATTCTGCTGATGACGCGTCCTGCAGTGACCTCCCTCGAACACGTCCACAGTGTTCCAGTTCAAACCGGTCTCTCTATCTTCTGTCACGGTGACAGAGAAAGAACTGTCAAGAACTGTCGCTCTCTCTTTTCTCTCTCTCACTCTCTCTGAGAGATTAGAGCCTAATTACAGTGTGGGCTAATTATCTGACTGCAACAGGCTCCTCTCTCTGTCATGGCTGAAGTCACGTGACTCTGCTAATGCCTGCTTTCCCATTCTGATCAAGGTCCCCAGCCGCTGGCTTCCTGTCACACAAACCATCAGGGTGCAGCCAGCACACATCTGCTCTCTCGCTTGTCCTTCTCTCTCCCTCCTTCCTCCTCCCTGTCTCTCTCTTTCCTCTCTCTCTCTCTCCCTCTGCCATCCCTCTCGGTCTCTGTGCCTCTCCCTCCCTCTCCCTCGCTCTCCCTCTCTCCCCCCTCTGTTGTTTAGTTGTCTGTTTCACCCAGGTATTTTTAGCCGGCTATCTGTCTGCGGAGCGCGGACCAGCTCTTGGGTGAACCAACGCTGCGCGCCCATCAAATCTTCTGACAACGAGAGGGAGAGAGATGGGGGAGAGAGAGCGGGAGGGTGAGAGAGGCAGAGAAGAGAGAGAGGAAAACAGATAGGGGGAGAGAGAGAGTGTGAGAGGGTGGAGGGAGAGAGATAGAGAGAGAGAAGATCTTCACCTGGCTGAAGGCAGAAGAGGGCTCACCTCAGCTCTCGTGCCAGGGGCTAATTGGCTCAGTGCTGGGTTCCTAATGGTAATCACTAGAACCTTCCTGAGATGTCTCCTGAATCAAATTCACCATGGCCCTCCACAGTCAGAGTAGAGCACTTTTCTCAAACTTCTTAGTGAAATGTCAAAGGATCTCATTGACTGGGAGAGAACTCGGTCAATGTTGTTGTTCTTTGGACGTTCTAAACAATTTAATGAGATAATTGCCACCAATTAAAACGAAGAACTCGCCAAACGCATAAAGCCCAGACATTGACACTTGATGTGGAGATGGAAATGCCCGCTGGGTTTGTTAGCCTGGTGGTGTAACAAACTCCTCTGAGCTCCTTACTGCAGTGAGGTGATCAGAAGGGAAGGGAGGGTGCCCTACATTCTGCTCCACACTGGAACATGCGGACCGCTGCAGCCCGGCTCTGACCTACAGAGACACCTGGACCTCCCAATAGACAGGCCTCACTGGGTCTCTGTCAGGAGAGAGGATACACAGATACACTCACACATTTATCCACACACACAAAGTTAAAGAGTGGGAGGCAGAGCAGATGGAGGGATATAACTGAGAAGTGGAGAGAGGGATGCTCCTCTATTCCTTACCCTCACTGTTTTTCTAGTACTCATGGCTTTCTGGTATAAACAACACTTAGTGCTAAAAATGTGGCCACAGTCTACCACTGCTGCGCTCATCCATACTACCCTCTTACTTTGTTTTCCCCGCTCTTGAATGATGGGTTGCCTTTGCCCTTTTCATGCTCACTGCTCCCTGGCCTAGGATATATAGAGAGAGAGAGCGAGAGAGCGAGAGAGAGAGAGAGAGAGAGAGAGAGAGAGAGAGAGAGAGAGAGAGAAGAGAGAGGACTCTTATATAACTGCCTCCGAAGTTGAAGTGGAATTGCAAACCAGGCTACATCCAAAGCCCTGTGTGCTTTTCTTACACCAGGAATAGTTGTATAATGACCTGATAATAAGGACAAATAGCTTCATCATTCCTTAATAGGTGAAAGCACCCACTGAGACTGATAATAAAGCATTTTTGTGAATATGAACACTATTTCAGAATGACAGACAGACAATAGACACATACACAGAGACTACACACAAAATTTTTGAGATAGGAACACTATTTCAGAATGATAGACAGACAGACACACATATACACACAGACTCTGTCTATTCAGCTGTGAGGTGACACTCACTACCCTGTTGGTGCCTGTAAGTTGGATGCTGTTTTATCTCAGACTAGCCCCATGCACCTTAGGGACACACCTGCTGCTTTTCTACAATTCACTTTAGTCATGTCTCCACTAGAGCATGATTGCTTTTGACAGTCAGTACAGAGAGCGAGGCATGGCGGGGGAGCTGTAACAATGGCTGCCTCTCTGGTGTTCTGCCGTCTCAGGCTCAATGGCCACAATGTGAAGCAACACTGTGAGATGACATGCAAATCGTTCTGTAACCCCTGTGGCCTGTTTCTCCATCGATGGGGTTTCTAGCAAATTAGGTATGTATCAGGCGAGTACTTTTCTCTTTCCCGATGAGCAGATTTAATTAGCATAAGAGGGATTTATCCCAGTAGTGTCGTTGAATTAAATGCTGCATTCAGCAGATGTGGGCTGCATTTGGGAGGTGATGCAGAAAGGATTAGATTCAGCTCTGACTGCATTATATCTTGGCTAAGTTATACATTTAACTGTAAATATACACTTAAGATGTAGCCAACGTGTGTCAGTGCCATCATCCTCTCTTGTTGTCACCATTGTAATAAAATGTCCCCTGAATATTGCTTGTTTGTATTCAGAATAATGGAGACACTTGTTTACAAGTCAGACACCATGGATGAATCCCAAATGGCACCTGATTTCCTACTGTATATAGTGCACTACTTTTGACCAGAGAATAGGGTGCCATTTGGGATGCAGCAGATGGTTACCTCCAGGTTCTCTCACTGCATAGTGATTTCATTTTTTTTCAGTGTGAATAGAATCCACAGCACCAGACAGGCTCAACAAATATTTAATTTAGCTCTAAATAACAGCTTGTTATCCTCCCAACAATGCTCTTGTGAGAGAATTCAACTCTGAGAGGAAATGGGAAATATAAACGTATTTTTAATTATAAGATTTAAATATAACGTGAGAGGGTTGAGAGAGATGGGAAGTTAGTCATGGAGAGGCTGCTGTGAAAGCATGTCTTTAAATACACAGTGTAATACACACACACACACTGACACACACAGTCACACACACACAGTCTCACACACACACAAGACAGTGTAAAACACACACACACAGCACACTTCTGATGCTCTCCGCTCCAGTCATTCTGGTGATTCTTGGAGTGCGTTCTGGGATTTGGGAGGCAGCTTTCTAATGAAGACTGTGTCAGGAGTTGACAGTGGGGCATTAAAGCCATTATCACAGGAAGCCCTTGTTTCCATAGAGGAGGACTGGGAGAGAGGACTTAGGGGAGGCAGTTAGGGCTGATTGAGCAGGAAGTGGGAGGATGTTGGGGGTGACAGACGGATACTTCATGACAGGGACTGTCAGTCTGTCTTACAGTGTGTTCTGTCAGTGTGTCATGTATTGATTAGAAGAATGTGTGTGGTGGGTGGGTGGCTGCGTGGTGGTTGTGTTGGTGTGTACCTGCATCTTAATCTAACTTGCCTAGCTCTGTTTGTTCTGTCCCTCTGACCTCATAGCTAGTGTACTGATGGAAGGAGACATGTGAGGACAACACTGTGTCTCTGAGGCTCCATGTTCTCTAACAGGGTTTGAAAGGCAATCCTCTCATCTACTGTACTGAATATTTCATCTCGGGTTATAGAATCATAGTCAATCAAAGGTCCTCCTCATTTGTCATAGACTCAGTACATTCACTTTGCACAGCATTTGAACTTAGTAAATCATTCAGTTAGACACAGCCAACCGTTTACCCCAGTGTGTTGACAAAATACTGTGACACAATATTCATGTCTTTCAACTTGTCTCACAACGGTCCCGGAAGCACCAACAATGCCAAGCAGCTGGATAGCACAAACATAGTACAGCCTCTCAAACTAACTATCCAAATAAGCGCATTTCAACATCTTCTATCTGCCGAGGCTCATCCAAAATATGCATAGAAAATTAGCCACCATTAGAAACACCATTGAGACACCATTAGCCACCATTTAGCCACCATTAGCCACCACCACTAAGAGTCAAAGTGACACAGTACCAGCAATGAGAGTGAGATCTAATGGGACTTTCAGACAGCCACTGACCAGGGGACGTATTCATTAGGCAGCAAACAGAAGAAAACAGACTGAAACAGGGAGGGACTATCTGAACTTGTTCAATAAGAGCAGGGCACACTGTAGAATAAAATATTCTGGAACAGAAAACAAACGCAACGTTTTGCTACGGGTGTGCCTTAATGAATACAACCCATTTATTGGACCTGCCATTAACGCGGTCAAAGACAGTACCACCAATAACAGAATAAGAATAGTCCAATGGGACATTCAGACAGCCACTCACCAGATCTTTGGAGGTGCCGCAGTCCCTTGAGCCCATCCAGGGGCAGGAGGTCGCTGAGTCTTTGTGTGTGAACTGGGTGGCCTGCTTCAGACGCCTCTGCTGGCCGAGGGATGGCTTTATCCCCGGAGAGCCAGATCCACCCCATCCCCGACTCACTCATGGTCAGTCAGTCAACCAGTCAGTCAGTGCAGCACAGCTTAGCTAGAGTGTAGAGCAGAGCTGGCTCAGTTCAGCGTACCTCTGTCTGATGTAGCCTGGTTTGGAACATAGCAGTAGCAAGCAGCAGCGCAGCACTGTACTGTAAAGTCTATCCTTTTTCACTTCCAAGAGCTAGATCGCAGGAGTAGATGCTACTGTTGATTACTCCTGTTTTAGTTGGTCTCTTCCAGAACAAATGTCTTCCCTTCACCTTTACTGTGCCCGTCTTCAAACTGTTCCACCTTCAAACTGCCCAGACCTCCCTCTCTGAGGAGAGGGTGAGGTTGTTTTGAGGTGCTAGTCCTTGGCATCTATTTGTGTTCTGTGTTGTTCAGTGTCCACAAATGATTTCGTGTGCTGATGGTCCTGATATGTAGGCATTGACTCTCTTCAGGCTGGGCTGTGTATGTGTGTCCCCTCCTCTGTCAGTGCAGTCTGTCCTTGCAGCGCTGCAGGAGCAAACTGCCTCTCTGCTTTCTCTGCTCTTGCTTTCTCTCTCTCTCTCCTGCTCTCTCTCTCTCTCTGATCTCTCCTGCTCTCTGCTCTCTCTCTCTGCCTGCTATCTCTCTCTCTCTGATCTGATCTCTCTCGCTCTGCTCTCTCTCCTCTCTTCTCTCTCTCTCTGCTCTCTACTCTCTCTGCTCTCTCGCTCTCTCTACTTATCTCTCTCTCTGCTCTCTCTCGACTCTCTGATACTCTCTCTCTCTACTCTCTCTCTCTCTCTCTCTCTCTCTCTCTCTCTCTCTCTATTCTTTCTTTCTCTCTCTCTCTCTCATCTCTCTCTCTCTCTCTCTCTCTCTCTTCTCTTCCTCTCTCATTTGCTGTTCTCTGGAGGAGTATATACCCACCCCCTCTCCCTCTCCCTCCCTCCCCTCGCTTCAAGTCCTCTTTCCATCACACACACAAAAAAACACACACACACACACACACACAAATACACACACATACACATTCGTCTAGTTTCAAAACACGACACCCACATGTTCTTGGTTAATGCCCCCGTGGTGGGGGAAACACAAAGAAGCAGAAAGGGCGTGACAACCCTGCAGCCTTCTTATTAACACCCCAGCCTCTACACACAGAGCTTGAATACCTTACTGCCATGGCTGACATACTGTGCATACTGATTCATGCTGCTATAGAACATCAGAGATGATCACATCAGACGCTATACTGCCCTGAATAAATAAACATAAAGATAAGAGTCTCTCCCCTTGGATCCCGCTGAGCCTTTCCTCTGAATGTTCTTGAGCCATGCACCAGCCAATCAAAGAACATCCAATATGTAGCATGTTATAATGCAGTCAACCAATATAGATTCTAATCCTGTACAGTAGTAGTTCTATGTGATGGATGAAACATTGAGGGGTCCACTCTGTCAGCTATACAGTTGAAGTCGGAAGTTTACATACACCTTAGCAACATACAGTGAGGGAAAAAGTAT
The DNA here is from genome assembly GCF_020615455.1 of Coregonus clupeaformis. NCBI lineage: Eukaryota > Metazoa > Chordata > Actinopteri > Salmoniformes > Salmonidae > Coregonus > Coregonus clupeaformis. The sequence goes on from NW_025535509.1 coordinate 48,782, forward strand.
TTGATCCCCTGCCGATTTTGTAGTTTTGCTCACTGACAAAGAAATGATTGGTTATAATTTTAATGGTAGGCCTATTTGAACAGTGAGAGACAGAATAACAACAACAAACTCCAGAAAAACGGATGTCAAAAAATGTTATAAATTGATTTTGCGTTTTAATGAGGGAAATAAGTATGATCCTCTCAATCAGAAAAGATTTGGCAGTGTTATAAGGAAAGAGATTAGGAGCACACTCTTAAAGGAGTGTTAATATCAGTTTGTTACTCTGTATAAAAGACACCGTCGAATAGGGAATAATAGATAAATTGCTAGGCTCAAGACCAAAGAGCTCCAAGTAGGGATAAGATTGTAGACTTACACAAGGTTGGGAATGGAAACCATCGCCAACTGGTGAGAGCATGGGGTATTCGCAAATGGAAGAAACACAAAATAACGGATCCGCCTTGGGCTCATGCAAGATTCTACCGTGGAGTTGAATGATTGAGAGAACGGGGAGGAATCACCCAGAACTAACGGGAGGATTTGTAATGATTCAAGGCAGCTGGGACCATAGTCAAACAAGAAAAACAATGGGGAAAAACAACGAAGGACTGAAATCTCTGCAGCGCCCGCATAGTGTCCCCCCTGCTCAAGAAAGTACACATATATGAGACTCGTCTGAAGTTTAATGAACATTTGGAATGATTCAGAGGAGAACTAGGTAGAAAGTACAGTTGGGCCGATGAGACCAAAAGGAGCATAACCAATCTCGCGTGTTGAGGAGGAGGAATATGCCTATGACCCTTTAAGAACGTCATCCCCACCGGTCAAACATGGAGGTGGGAAACATTATGCTTTGGGGGTGAAAGTTTTTCTGCTAAGGGGACAGGACAACCTCACGCATCAAGAGCGGGACGATGGAGGCATGTAGTACAAGAGAACCTCCCTCCCTCAGCTAGGGTATTGGAAATGGGTGTGGATGGTTATTCAGCATGACAATGACCCAAAACACACAGCCAAGGCAACAAAGGAGTGGCTAAGAAGAAGTTACATTAAGGTTGTGTAGTGGCTGTCAGATCATAGACCTTAATCCCATATAGGAAATTCATGGTGGGAGGAACGAAAGGCTAAACGTAGCCTGAAAACTCTAATGACTTGGAGAAGATCTTGCAAAGAGGTGAGTGGGACAAAAATCCTCCTCTGAGATGTGTGCAAAACCTGGTGGACAACTACAAGAAACGCCTGACCTCTGTGGATTGACAACAAGGGTTTGCACTAAGTACTGTCATGTTTTGCAGAGGGGTAAAAATTCCCTCATTAAAATGCAAATCAATTTATAACATTTTTGACATGTGTTTGATTTTGTTGCTGTTATTTCTAGTTCTCACTGTTCAAATAAACCACCATTTAAAGTAGAGATCATGTTGTAGTGGGCAAACGATTAATAAGGGGATAAATATTTTTTCTGACTGTATTTTTTTTAAACTTTTTCAAGTGAAGAGAGTGAAATAATTTAGGAATAGAGGACACTAGTTCTGCCTACAAAGGGGAAAAAGGAATCGTTTTGGAAGAAAGGGTAGTTCCCCCCTACAAAAGAAAAGAGAGGACAAAGTACCGGGATGTACAGAAGCGAGACAAACCAAAGAGAAGAAAGATAAATTTTAAGGCTTATATGGACAGAATGAACGTAGATATGATTCAAAGTATTAAGTTAAGTGGAATATATATACACCTTAGCAAATACATTGTAAACTCAGTTTCACAAAATTAACTAGTAAAGGATATACCACTTTATTTTTAGAATGTGAAATGTAGAATAAAGGGAGAAGATTATTTTTTATTTATTTATAACATTCCCAGTGGGTCGAGAAGTTTACATACACTCAATTAGTATTTGGTAGCATTGCTCTTTAAATTGTTTAATTTGGGTCAAACATTTTGGGTAGCCTTTCACAAGCTTCCCACAATACGTTGGGTGAATTTTGGCCCATTCCTCCTGGGACAGAGCTTTGGAGGAACTGAGTAGGTTTGTAGGCCTGTTGACTTCGCTTTTTCAGTTTTGCCCACACATTTTCAAATTGAGGTCAGGATTGATGGCCACTCCAATACCTTGACCTTGTTGTCCTTAGGCCATTTTGCCGTTAACTTTGAAGAATGCTGGGGTCAGTTGTCCATTTGGAAGACCCATTTGCGACTCAACTTTAAACCTCCTGGACTGATGTTTGAGATGTTGCTTCAATATATCACATCATTTTCCATCCTCATGATGCCATCTATTTTGTGAAGGGCAACCAGTACCTCCTGCAAAAGCACCCCACAGCATGAGAGTCACACCCCCTGTGCTTCATGGTTGGGATGGTGTTAAGGTTGCAAGCATCCCCTCTTTTTTCCTCCAAACATAACGATAATATATAAACAATTTTATAGATAGAGGAATTAAAAAAAGTAGATTTTTTTGTCCATGTATGAAATATTATTTTTTTTGGGGTTTTGGAGAGTGTTTTTGCTGAGCGGCCTTTCAGGTTATGTGAGATAGACTTGCTTTACTGAGGATCTAGATACTTTTGTACTGTTTCCTCCAGCATCTTCACAAGGTCCTTTGCTGTTGTTTGGGATTGATTTGTATTTTTCACACCAAATACGTTCAAATCTAGGGAGACAGAAGCATCCTTCCTGAGCGGTATGACAGATGGTGGTCCCATGGTGTGTTTATACTGGCGTACTATTGCTCTTGTACAGATGAATCGGGGTAACTTCAGGCGTTTGGAAATGCCCCAGTTGATTAAATCTAGACTTGTGGAGGTTACAATTACTGATTTCTTTTCATTTTCCCATGATGTAAATCAAAGAAGCACTGAGTCTGAAGGTAGGCCTTGAAATACATCCACAGGTACACCTCCAGACTCAATGATGTACTAATGAAGTTAAAGCATGAATTTTCCAAGCTGTTTAAAGGCACAAAGTCAACTTAGGTTTCACATTTTGAATTATTAGCAGACGCTCTTATCCAGATGCTTAATTTACAGGAGCAATTAGTTAAGCGCCTGAAAGGCACATGAGATTTTTCACCCTAGTTGGTGATGAAAAGTTGGATTAATTTAACCACTAATGCGTCGCCTAACTTAGTGGGTATGTAAATGAAGAGGAAACAGTTATAGAAATAATGTTGTAAACAATTGTGGAAAAATATGTTATGTGTATGCACAAAGTAGATGTCTAACCGACTTTCCAAAACTATAGTTTGTTAACAAGAAATTTGTGGAGTGGTTGAAAAACAAGTACCACTCCAAACTAAGTTTATGTAAATTCCCACTTCAACTGTAGGTATTTTGCTGAGTTCAATCAGTTGTATTTAGTTCCCCTGGGTTTTCAGTGGTTGCCGCACTTATGCTACGGGGTTGGTGATGGTGTTGTGATGGTGTTGAGATTGCTGTTGTATTTGAGGTGATTGGTGTGGTGTGTGATTGATGTGGTTGACAGCATTGATCTCACTCAATCAAGCTCAATAATAAATGAAAGATATTACAAGAAAAAACCCCCCCATCATATATAACCTCATCTATACATAATTGTAAAGGGAATAAATCAATCCCTCAATGAAAGCGAACCTTGAGTGTATAAATAAAATGATAATATATATTTTGAAACTCATTGCTTTTGGACCTTGGACATTGGAAAATCAAATCCAGTTACTGGTTTCCAGCTGTTTGCCAAGTCATAAAAACATTATCGGTGCTGCAAGAAGAATGTAATTTATAATACATGTAAATGTAAGAGGCTTATAAAGTATTAATCCCCTTGGCATTTGTCCCATTTTGTTGCTCTCCTACAAACTCTGGAATTAAAATTGAATTTTTAGGTTTTTTTTTCATTCCACTTCACTAATTTGGATATTTGTGTATGTATATGAAATCAAATAAATAATTAAATTACAGGTGTAATGCAACAAAAAGGAAAATGCAAATGGATAGGTGAATAATTTGCAAGGAATTGTATATGTTACATATAATGTTAATGTACTTAAATTTATATGTAAAACAGAGTATAATGTCAAAAAAAAATATGCTATTTAGCAGACGCATTTATCCAAAGCGACTTATATGTGTGCATATATTTTTACATATGCGGGGGTCCGGGGATCGAACTCACTATTTCCCTTGCTTACAAGCGCCATGCTCTACCAATTGAGCTACAGATGTTCCTGCACAGGAAGAAAATATTGTTTTCTACATATCCAATAATCGTTTACTGGTTTTATTGAGTAGGACTGTTGGACTTCCCAAGGCGATTGATTGGAAGTGGACGATTGAAAAAAATAAGACATGAATATGACACCTTCGGTGATCTTTGAATTTAACCCGTGATTGTTCAATGGGTTTTTGTTGAAGATGTATAATTCTCACACGCTGCAATTGAATGTTGATTTAAAAATTTATCGCACCAGTCTGTTTTGCTTTGCAACTCCTCAGGGAATTGTCTCAAATGACAAAAGCACAAAACAAATCTGGAGAGCAGGTAGTTTTTTGTTTATTTAGTTTAAGATAAATGTAATCTAAATTGATGTGTTTAGTGGGGGTTGCAAAAGTAATCAAAGGGAAGAAAGATAATTTTGATTTTTAACAATGGACTATGGGATTAAATCAGAAGATTCAAATGATTGTTCATAGAGACCGTTAAAACTAAGAGTTAGAAATGTTGTTTATTAAATAAGGAAAGTGAATGATTCACTGCAAGACATGGAGGTGGTTAGCCTATGCAGATAGAAATATCTCATGAAGCTGACATTCTATGCAGAAGACGATCCTGTTTTCAATTTAGGGTAAATATATTTTGAAAATGTATAATTTGAAATAGCCACCAATTTAATGAACGAGTATTTAAACATATATATTCTTTTGTTATGATTGGGCAGTTTGAAGGAAACATACACAGTGACTGTGGTCTGACCAACAAGAGGCGAGAGTCTGACACAGCAGAACCTGCAGGGTGTGGATCTCAGCATCCCATACACCATACCGTCTCACAGGCCCTCCTTGTGCCTCCAGGTCTCCTCCCCTTGCCCACCTCCAGACAGACCCTCTACCCCTGGACTACAGCGTTTTCAATTAGACTCTACACTTAACCCTGGATCCCAGAAGGCAGACATTGGACAGAAAGTGGAACATTCCATCATTCCTGACAAGATGTGTCTTCCTTGAGGACCAGCTCCATGGCTCTCAGGGGGATAGCAGGAGCAGAGGATTACTGACTGGTTACTCAGTGAAGTTTTTGTGCCAGACTTCCCAGGAGGAGTGGGACCTCTGTGAACTAGGAGGCCTGGAGTTTATAAGGTTCTCCCCAATCAGACAGACTGACGATGCAGCTGGAGTATATTGGGAAGGGAATATGATTAACTGCTTACGAAACAGTTGTTTTTATGATGTGAGATCCTTTAAGGCAAATGATTTAGGAAAAAGGAATAGTGCCAAAAGGATTTGGAGGAGAATAGTTTAGAAAGAGAGTAGTTAGTCCGCTCTCCAAAAGGGAAGAGGGGAATAGTTTTGTAAGAGAGGTCACTAGTTTGGACGCATACAAATGGGACAAGGGGAATAGTTTAGAAAGAGAGGATGCTAGTTCGCCTACACATGGGAAGAGATGAATAATTTAGGACAGAGAGGACACTAGTTCCCGTTTGACGAAGTGAAGAGAGGAATAATTAGGAATAGAGGACACTAGTTCCGCCTACAAAGGGGGAAAAAGGGAATCATATTTGGAAGAAAGGTGTAGTCTCTACAATGAAAAGAGAGGACAAAGTACCGGGATGTACAAAGGAGATCAAAACTAAAGACGGGAAGAAAGATAACTAAATTATTTAAGGTAATATGGCAGACTATGAAAGTTAGATATGATTCAAAGTAGTTAGATGGAAGTAAACTTAAAAATTTAAAAGTTTAATTGACATAATCAAAAATGTGCTGTCTTAGGTCAGTTAGGATAATACTTTATTTTAAGAAATGTGAAATGTAGAATAATTGTAGAGAGAATGATTTATTTCAGCTTTTATTTATTTTCCTCACATTCCCAGTGGGTTAGAAGTTTAATGACACGTAATAAATTTTAAATGTTTAATTTGGGGTAAACGTTCACAAACTTCCCACAATAAGTTGGGTGAATTTTGACCATTCCTCCTGACAAAGCTTGGAAGGTAATTTGAGTCAGGTTTGTAGGCCCTTGTCGCACACGCTTTTTCAGTTCTTGTCCACACATTTTCTATAGGATTGAGGTGTAGGGCTTTGTGATGGCCACTCCAATACCTTGACTTTATGTATTAATCATTTTTTTGACACAACTTTGGGAAGAGTGGGATGATTTGGAAGACATTACAGGAACCTGACTGATGTTCCTGAGATGTTGCTTAATATATACATAATTTCTTCAGATGTGGCATCTAGTTTGTGAAGAACACCAGTCCTCTCCCTATAGCAAGACCCCACAACATGATGCTGCCAAATTTTTCATGGTGGGATGGTGTTTTTTCTGAAACCCCCTTTTTCCTCCAAACATATTGATGGTATATGGCAAAATTTATATATAGACAGAGGATATTTCAAAAAGTAGATGATGTCCCCATGTGCAATTGCAAACTAGTGGCTTTTTTATGGTGGTTTTGGAGCAGTGGTTTTTTGCTGATATGAGGAAAGGAATGATAAGATATTTAGTCTCATTTCTAGTCTTTGCGTGTTGGGATTGATTTGCACTTTTCGCACCAAAAGTACATATTTATTCTAGGAGACAGAACGCACTTCCTGAGCGGTAGTATGGGGATCATGGTGTTTATATCTCATGTGATTTGTATAGATGGAATATGGTACCTTCAGGCATTTGGAAATTGCTCCAAGGATGAACCAGACTTCGGAGGTTAACATTTTTTTTTTTGAGGTCTTGATTATTTCTTTTTCATTTTCCCATGATGTCAAGCAAAGAGGCACTGGAGTTTGGAAGGTATGCCTTGAAATAATACAGGTAATCAATTGACTCAATGTGATGTTTAATTAGCTATCAGAATAAAGCTTCATGAATTTTCCAAGCTGTTTAAAGGCACAGTAACTTCTACATTTACATTTTAGTTGGTTTAGAGACGATCAGAGCTATTACAGGAGCAATTATTGGGTTATTGCTCAAAGGCACATCGGCAGATTTTTCACCTAGTTGGCTCGGGGATATATGAAGTTTATAAAGCCATGACATAATTCTTTCTGGAATTTTCCAAGGTTGCTTAAAGGTACAGTCAACTTAGTGTATGTAAACTTGACCCACTGGAATTGTGATACAGTGAATTAGAAGTGAAATAATTTTGTTAATTGTGGAAAAATTATGGTGTATAAAATAGATGTCCTAAATCGAATTGCCAAAACTATAAAGGCCGAATTAACAAGAAATATGAGGGTGAAAACAAGTTTTAATGACTCCAACCCAAGTGTATGTAAACAAAATGGGGCTTTACTTGCAGAGATGAAAAGGCATAGATAACTTAAAAAGGCAATTTATGAATGTAGTAATGTTTTTACAATAAAACAGAATGACACCTACCCCTGGAATATTTTCTTTATTATTTTTAAGTTTAAAGTCAAGGTATCTGTCAGAACATAACCAGGGTGACAAAACAATATACAGTACATTAAACAAACTCCAACACATCTTTTAGAAGCAAACAAAATATAGTTGTGCTTATAGTAGAAAAAGATATCTACACAAGCTATCGCCACAGTAATAGGTTTGTAATCACTAATTAAAGTAGACTTAGAAAATTACATTGACACAAAGCAGACTGAGATATTGAGATGAGTGAGATGCAACACTTCTCGCTTCTCAAACAGTCACACACAGACTAATGTGCATGGGTTACTTTCACTGTTCACAGCGGGAAGCCAGATAAAACACTGGAGAACTGAGCCACTCAACGCTCTAGTGTGAAAATTGACACTATGCTGTTAGATTTCTGATTACGCCATATCGCTTGAGTCTACCTTTAAACCGAAACTAATTTCTCATCGCCTTAATTTAACGATTTAATGAAAGTTTCCTCTTCTGATAATTCAACAGTGAAAAAGGAAAAAACATTTTGGTGGTACTAAAAACTGTTATCTGTAAAAACAGGTGAGGGAGAGGACTTTATTATTTCTTCATTGAACTGATCTGCCGCTAGAGCTTAGCATTTGTTTTTAAAAAGTATAAAATCAGTAATGAATTACCCACTATCAGTCCTTCCATTCATGATTCTACATTTTTTCTCACGCACATAGAGTTAAGAACATTTGTTTAGTTATTAATGGTGGTCGGCATAAAGCGTAGCATTATTTTTAAGTTTTCAATCGCCCATTGTAAAACCGGTGTAAAAAAAGCATGTGCTATAAATCCTCTTCTTCAATATCAATATGACATGTATTAAAATGTAATACTAATTTGCATTAGCGTTTTAAGGTATTGTGGTGAACACTAAGATGAAGATTTTTGCAAAATTTATATTTAGATTTGCAAGTTATTAATCAAAGAATCCAAAGATCTTCGAGGTAGGTCAATGCTGTATGCTAACTTAGACATTGACCCATAATGCATGACGTTGCTTTGCCTGTGCTTGTAGCTACTTTTAAGGTTTAAATAATGTAATAAGCTGTGTCTTTCTATATTTTGCCCCACCAATAGAGATATTTGGCCATACTGTATCCTATGACAGCTATCTACTGCTCTAGATAACTTCTCTTCATGGGAACTGGCGTAGCCCTGCATCGCACAAACAAGCTGTGGTATATGACGTAGTTGGACTGTACTAACACTGGCATCAACTAAACATCCTACATCTCATCCACAACGCTCATAGAACCAGATAGAGGGAGCAGAGTAGCATATTCCTGGCCCAGCGCCGGGAAGCGCCCAGGCGTCTGAGAAGATGTTGTGCTGGGAGGAAGACGGTGTAGGGTGGGCAGGTTGGACGCCACGCGAAAGCAGAGCCCGTTGTGCAGCTGCACGGGAGGTTCAGGTCGGATTGGGAGGTGTTGTCCTTCAGGTGGAGCCTATTCCCCGCGGTCACGTGAAGACACGTAGTAGCATGTCCTCTGGCTGGGCTGGGCCGACGCCCGGGATGGAGCGAGGTGTAGTCCCCACCAGTAGATGGTACCACCGAGAGCATCGTTGTAGCAGGGCTGAGGCAGGAGCGGAACACTGTCCAACGTCAGAGGAGTAAGGGAACACGACTGTCTAGTAGATACAGAGAGAAACAAAAACAGCATTTGTTACAATCATTTAAAATATGATATTTGTAAATGGAAAGCACTATTTGTGTAGCCACATTTTATGTCTATGTCTGTTACATTGGACATTTTAGAAAAAATTGGTTCAGTTGGGAATTAAAATCATCCCTACGAACCTCTGGTAGTGTATCCTCCCATGACAATAGCCCTGGCACTGGGAGAGCAGAGAATTCTGCCAGGGGGTAGAATAAAGGTACCAGTCCTGCTCAGGGTGTAGCACTCCACAGTGCCCTGACACTGGCCTCCCACTGCATACAGCTTCCCTGGCACTGCCAGCAGCTTGAAGTTGGACTCGACCGGAGGAGAGACTTGATATACAATAACATTACAGAACGGAGACATACTGTAGCTCAGTAGTGCTGGCTCAGCATCAAAGCAAAGGTTTGAAGATCAAGACATGAACAGACTAAGGCTTCAAATCAAATCAAATTTTTATTGGTCACATACACACATTTAGCAGATGTTATTGCAGGTGTAGTGAAATGCTTGTGTTCCTAGCTCCAACATTGCAGTAGTATTGAGCTCAAGACAGGGACAGACTGTATAGAGGTCTATTCATATAGCTGACCTGTACTGACCTCATCAGGTTCAGGGGGCTACCTGGTTCCATTCATTCCTACAGGGTTGTAGCAGTGTGCAGCTGAGATCTTGGGCTGGCTCCGTACCCACCGACAATGAACAGGTAGTTGTCAACACGGCTGAGCCGTAGCCTCTTCGCATTGACCCATGTCAGAGGGCAGGTTGTTAGCGAGCGGCTTCCAGCGCTTGCGCCACTTACCCATACACAGATAACAGGCTCGTCCGGTCTGGTAGGTCCAGAGCCAGACAGGTGAAGAGTCCAATAGCCACCAGAGTGGCCGTGCCTTCACATGCATCTCTCTAACCTGGGTTGCGCAGGGCAGCAGTAAGTGCTGAACTCTGGTCTCCGCAACGGGTGGTAGTGACAGCCTGCGTTGAGACAAGGGTTATGTAGATATGAGTTCATATAATTTGATAGGCTGTAGAGTTCACACAATTCTCTTGTCGAATTTCAGACGAAAGGAGTTTTAGGATAGAGGTGACTTGCAAAAAAGAAGCAGTTAATCAGGTCTTCCAGGGTCTCGTTGACTACTTTCACTGAGGTGTTGATAAACTCCAGGACCAGCTCGAGCCCTGGCACACTCAGCTTCCTGCAGTTGCACTGAATCCTCTCTGGACTCGCGCATCCCAGAGCCGCACAGTGGCACGGAAGTAGTGTTTTTCAATAAACTTGCTTTTGCTGAGTGTAGTTTTGTCATCCACAGCAACAGATTAAATGTTAGATCACATGGTTAGTATTGAAATGAATGGCGTTGTCAAGTAGATACGTTTTGTTATATCTCCGGTCTGGATCTGCCAAACACGGCTCGTCACAGTTAACATTTCTCAGGCGCAGGGGTGGTCTGCAACTCCAGTCGCACCGCAGCAACTCAGGCCTATATATGGTAATGTTCAGCCCATACGTTGGATGATGCCTGGTTAATTTCAACTCAGTTATGAGTGTGCTAGATAGTTAGCAAAAGAGAGTGACTTGAATCTAGCTAACGTTAGCCTTTATCTTTCAAAAACAGCACCGGATAGGATCCAAAGAAGATGTTTTGCTGTGCTGTACCATGTGGTATTTTTAAGATGTATATATTGGATAAATACACTTTCCTTGCATTTTGTCGAGATAATCTGCAGAAAGCTGCAGTTGGTTTCCTTTGAGGAGAAATTGGCCAGCATATTTCCTGCTTTTGATCCCAAAGGTGGGGTACTTCCTTGCTCAACCGGAAACCACCACTTTTCTTCTTCGTGTAAAGACAATGCCATGCAGATATACACAGATGTATTGCTGCCAACAGCTGGCACTTGCACTGACGGGTACTAACACCATAATACAACATGTTCCTTACTTTTTCTTCACCAAATATTCAGGAACCAGGTACATTGTGTTAAGTTGCGCCAATTCAAATCTGGTAATGGAACAAAAAGAGGTAATACATGTTCCTAAAATAGACTAGTATTTTAATTAATGCAAAACAATTTAACTTGGTAAATATGATGTTGTATATAGTATTGAAACACTGAGGGCAGTAGAGAACTAAGCCATTGTTATAAGTTCAAATACTCTGACAGAGATAGTTTCTGCTCCAAGCAGGCTCATCAGAGTGGAGACTGGGAGCGTGGTTTAGACTCACTCCAGCCTAATGCTTACACAGGCTGGTCCCAGCCCCTTGGCGCTTCACTGTTGCCAGGCAATATTTCACAACTTGTTTCGAGTCAGTAACCTCAGACATCTTTGTAGCAGAACACATGTCTGAGTTGCTTTAACAAAGAGGCAGTGTGTGTGTTGTGTGAATCAGCAAGTCTTATCTCAGCCTACCCCCAGCAGTTCCCCACATTAATCACAGCTTGTTATATTAAACAGTCTACTAAAAGTACAGCACAAACCTATTATGTTTAATCATTAATGCTTTCTTATTAAGCTAACAGCACATCTAAAAATATAAGATAACAATTACCCACAATTGAAAACCAACAGTTTCAACTATCAACAACATACACTTGCAATGAAGTAAGACATTGTAGTGTATAGCCTCTGTTGGGACCTACACAGCTCATCAAAATTTTTACAAATTTTAGTATTTAGCAGACGCTCTTATCCAGAGCTACTTACAGTTAGTGAGTGCATACATTTCATACTGGGGCCCCCGTGGGAAACGAACCCACAATCCCTGGCGCGGTGCGCCTAAGGCTCTACCAACTGAGCTACACGTGGTGGGCTCAGCCTGAGCCTACCCAACAGGGACATGTTTATTGGGGTATGATGTGTGCGACAGTATTTTACTGTTAGCATAATGGCTATATGGACTGCAGGCAAGCATGGTGCATTACTACCCAGTGATGAAATATGTAACTGTTTTGCACTTTGCTGAGTAGGGCTTTTGGAGTACCAAATGATAGATGTTTTAATCACAATTTAACAGTAGAGTAGTGGGAAGCTGAATCTGATACTTTTGTTTGGTTTAAATTTTTTTTTTCAGGGGCATCTGTTAGTGCAACAGCAGGCTTTGGGGAGAGTTAAAACAGAGAGTTTTGATTTTTCACCCTTCTGGGTTCTACATGGGAAAACACTCATTGAGGGGAGTACAAGTCTAGGATAATGGCTGAGAGGTTGCACAAGAATGGATGGCATGTATAGGGGGCAGTGCAGTGGGTGTGTGTGTGTGTGTGTGTGAATGTGTTGATAGGAGGGGGGATGGGTGATGACAGACACTATAAGCAGAGCCCACTACTTCAGACTGGCACTAACAGCAGAATTTCCACCTCCTGCAACGGGTTACATATTGGACCTTGTGAGCTGGACTGTCAGGTGTCCATACGTTGTAGACACTGCCCGGAACTGTGACTTGCTGCACCTCTACAGACACTCATCTGGCACCCCCCTTCCATGTACATATCAAGAAATTGTATTTTTATGGCATACATGTCTCCAGGGAAACTGCCTAAATGTATCTCGGTTAGGGTTGCAAAGAGAGGGTATATATTGTTGGAACTTCGAAAAGTGATTATAGATATATAAATTGTGGGAAGAATGCAGTTATAGTGGGATAATAAAAATAATAAAATAAGAGGATTTTAACATAAAGAGTAATGCATTGGTATTATGTAGGTATTAGCACGAAATATCTTTTATTTATATTTTTTACACACTTTCATTTATTTTACTATATCAATATATCTGTGTTGTTAAGCTGCTCGCTGCCAAACTGGTTGGGCAGTTGTGAAAAAAGACAATAGTTGAAAGAGTTGGGAGAGAATTAAAAAAATGCTGGATTTCACCAGTATTTGTATTTATTCATTGATGTTATCTTGCATGTGGCACAACCCTCGAGAATAAGTAGGCTAAACTGTTTAGTGTGGTTGTTAGCTGATAAGTTAGAGCTCAGTAACTTCCGGGTTAATTTAGAGGTGTGGTGCAGGGTCTGCTGCTTGACTAATGCGAGACCATCTGTCTGCCCATTTAGCCCCTCCATTTTGACCGCCATTCAACCCCATTCCATGTTATTGGGCTGGGTTTTAACGTTGGGCCTAATCATTTATGGAAATAAACGGTAATATATTTTAACAGTGACCACTGTTGGTGGTAGGTCTATACACAGATGGTGGGACCTACTAACAAAACACATAGTTCTTGTATTATTGTTAAATAACGAAAGGGAAGGACGAGAGGGGGTGACAGTGACAGCGTAACGGGAGGGGGGAGAGAAGGATGCATAAGGACAAGGCACCATAACCTAAATCACGCACAGTATTGCGTTTGGTTTCATCCGGAAGCCTACTAAACGGACTGTCTTAAAACGAAGCAAGGATGAGGGAACAGTCGCGCGGGATATGTTTTTTTATTATATAGCGCTGGCAATGGGGTGGCCGGAGCAGTGACCTGCGCCGGTGCAATGAGGTAAGTGCGCGCAGCTCGATTACTAAGGGGCAGTGGCTGTACACTGTTATTTATAACACTGTATTTCATTACAATAAATAAGCAAGCGGCAGAATTCCACCAAGGGAACGCACTAGGTAATATCTTATATTGAGGCGCTATGTCCCAACCATATTAATCATGTTTATGTTACGAACGTTATCATATGGGTCAAGACTTGCAACATTAACCAGAGGATTATAGGCTACAACCTTCTCACAATCATTATTGTTATAAAATGCCAATTGGCGGGAATGGGTGGAGATAGACAATGTTATGGAGGCCTTCTTTGTTAGTGGTGGGATTTGAAGACGGGATGGTGAAGTCCTAAGCATGTTGACAAAATAGAAGGCTCCATAATATGATGACGACGCACTGAGACGGATCACTTGGCATCCATCCTCATCCGGGACTACGTGGATGAAAGCGGAGAGTAAAACAGGAGTAAGAGGGGGACTGCAACAATAAAATAGGACTAATATTTAGATTTATCTATTATGGCTATCATATCAGCTCTCTAAGGAAAACAGCTGCCTGGAAGCCCTCCATGTCCCAGCCTTTCATATTATTTGATCTGAAAATGATTGAGTGCTGTCAGATTTGAGTCCAGAGTGTGTCCGTTACACTGCCAGATCTAAATGATGGATTAATGGATGATGGATGTGTACACTGGCACTAAATATCTCTTCTTGTGGCACATAGTAACTCTGTAATCATATGGTGACATGATGAGTCACCAGGGAGACAAAGGATGCACATTAACCTCAACAGCCTTTTTATCTAAACACTGAAAGCATATTACCATAGTATAATTACATCAGCCTCCCATCAGTTGCCTCAGGGGGAAAGCAGGTGCAGGGCACTCACTGGAAGGGTTGCATGGAGCATGGGGAACTAAGGTTTAAAACTCATCTAGCGATATATGGCTCACCGTGAGAGTTGTATGTGTTTGCATGTGTGTGCCCATGTCCCCAATATGTGTGGAAATGGAGGAATAATACTTGTTAGAGCTTGAGAGCGATGAATGATTGTAAAAAAGAGCTAGGATTATATAACAAGCTTAAACTCCCTCTCTTCTCCTCGTTGCGTTTTTCTTAAAAAACACACAATAAAAAAAAAATAGTATATACAAAACACACACACACTCACCCACTTTGCAATAATTATTTGGGTGGCAGTGAGCTGTTTGTGGTGGTCTGATTGATTGCCATGGCAATGCTGATGAACAGGAGGTTTGGGAGGATGGGGGATGGAGAGCAAACATGGTGGTGTGGGAAGTGAAGTGTTGCATGATTGGCTGTAGATAGATTGCTTGGGAGACAAACCAACATGCAGCCTCCAAAACAAGATGACATCCAGTCTCCTTATTTTCTGTGGGGGGATCCCTCTCTCCCTTCTTCTCTCTCTTATGCTCTCTCTCTTTTTCCTACGTTCTCTCTCCTTTCTCACTTTCTTCACACACATTTGGTTGTGTGGGAAGAAATCTGGTTTTTTCAGGTAGAAGTTGTAATGTATTGACTCTGACGTGACCGTTCACAACTGGCTTACTACTTAGTAGTAAACAAACAGAAGAACAAACCGACATGGCTGGGAGTAGACAAAAGATTAGGTAATAACACAGAGTATTAACTTAACATACAGCAGAACAGACACCAGTTCGGACTCTGTCATCAGAGCTGCTCAGAGACCATGACGGTGACTTTGTATCAGACGCTCAGAGACCATGATGGTGACTCTGTCATCAGAGCTGCTCAGAGACTAAGGACATATTATGCCTCTGTATCAGAGCTGCTCAGAGACCATGATGGTGACTCTGTCATCAGAGCTGCTCAGAGACCATGACGGTGACTCTGTCATCAGAGCTGCTCAGAGACCATGATGGTGAACTGTATCAGAGCTGCTCAGAGACCATGATGGTGACTCTAAGATGCTCAGAGACCATGATGGTGCCTCTGTCATCAGGAGTCACCAGAGACCATGATGGTGCCTCCTCTGTCATCAGAGCTGCTCAGAGACCATGATGGTGCCTTTCTGTCATCAGAGCGTTTCAGAGACCATGTGATGGTGCCTTCTGTCAGTTATAAATGCCGCTTTTCTTTTCTTTCCGTCTGATTTGTTTTTAATATTGTTGCTCACTGATGACAACCTGCGCTACCACTGGCTTTCCATAATACTTGATGTTGGCTGTTTATTATGCCTATGCAGTTATTAGATTAATTTAAGCATTCTGTCATGAAACAACTGCATATGATGAGTGAATTGGTGTTTGGGTGAATGACAAAAAAAGTGACAAGGAGATGTACTAAAAGGATATCATAAACTGTTCTGTCACTGCAGATTTAGGAGTGTCTTAGATTATGTTTTATCAAGTGGGAATGTGTGTGACTGTGAATGTGTATCTAAGTGAATGTGTGTATCATGCTCTAACATGACTACTGGATGTTTGTGTATGTTCCAGACAGACTACTACTATGAGTATACAGAGGTGACAGTAAGGGTTGATGGAGGGTGGCATTCCCCCACAATAATCTGGGCACCTGCTCAGGCCTGGCCTACACCCACCTCAGAGGAACAGACTGCTGTGAGTAGGTGATGCTTCATTCACAATTTATTTACCTTTATTTATTCAGGTTTGCCTCATTTAGATAAAAATCTATTTTTCTAGAGACCTGTTCAAGATAGCAGCATACGTATTACTGAGACAGAGAGAGTATGTATATGTCTAGGTGTGAATATGTGTCTGTGACGTGTATGTGTGACCCTCCCCTTCTCCCCCTCTCTGTCTGTCAGTGGCTGCGCAGCGGGAGAGTTCCTAGAGATGTCTGCTCAGCACCACGCCATGTGCGGCCGGCTCCTATTCACAAAGCAGGGGGTGCGTTTCACCAATGGGATGACTATCCTGCCGGGTTTCACCAGCCTGGCCACCAACATGGACCCAGGACCCAGAGAGTTGAAATTGTAATAGGTAAAACACACATCTGTTTTACTATCCTTTGGGGACCAAACTGCTTTATTCCATTCAAAACCTATATAACCAACTAACCTCTAACCCAACTCAACCCAACCCTTAACCTAAACCATAACCCATCCAACTCCTAACCCTAATTGTAACCCTAAGCCTAAAATAGCCTTTTTTCCCCCTGTGGTGAAAATGTTTCTGGTCCCCACAACGATAGTAAAACCCAAAACACACACACATATACTACACACACCTGTCCTACACATACAGTCACACACACAAACTCACAATAGTGCTGTATTCTCTTTCTCTGTGTACTGTAGCTCATTGTGACACGTAGGGTGTGTATCTGAGTCTAGTCGTGATGAGTGCACAGTGGCCCTGGTGTACGCTGTGCATCTGGAGAAGCAGGGCTCGTTCCTTCAGCTACCAGTACCCTGACAACAATAGATTTAATGAGTTGACTTTTCTCCTCCTTGCTGAAGTTTATATCAGTTTATTTATTACCAATTTTTTTAGCTGGTTGACGAGAGATGAAAGGTTTGACAGAGCAGGAAGACTTTAATTGCACATTAACATATTGTAATAATGGGTTTTAGGCCAATAGATGTGGGCAAGTGAGGAGAATCAGCTGCTGATTGGAAGCGAGATAATCATGTGATGCAATATTCTGAGTGGTTACCATGGTGACATGTTCAGGTCAGAATGAGCAGTGTCAGAGATGGCCTGGGACAGACGATCAGAAGTGGATCAAACTCACCACTAACGGAGAGGGACACACACACGGTGAGTAGGAAGGCAGTGTGTGATACGGGTGTGTTATATGATTAATGTGTGTGAATGTGTAATATAATCTGTGTGGAACATATTGTGTGACATGTGACTCAGGTGAATCTGAAGTCTGGTAATTAACATATGTACCGAGAACGACAGGGATCTGGTGAGGGAAGATGGTTAAACCAGTGCTGCTAGAACGTTCATTGAGGGTAAAGACCACCCGTACTGCCACTCCCCTACCTCACACTCACCTATATTCTCGCTCACATTCTGCATGCATCTGTGATGCGGGTCAAGGCAGTGTAATATCGCAGTTTCTACCCAGAACCTCACCATTCTTAGCTCATAGGAAGCTCAAATGAGACCACAGTGTGAGACGACAGGCGAAACGACATCCCTCAAGGAATTCATGTGTCTAGGTGTTGTACACTCTGAGTGTTTCCCATGCCGACTCTCAGGCTGGTTTAGCTCCGCCCCCTGGGGCTCCTCCTGCCAGCCCTGCCCCCAGAAACACATCGCCCAACAAGGGAGCCACCTCCTGTACGCCCCTGCCCCGAACAGTACTCACGTATGTACTAGACACAGACACATTGAAATGTATCAGTAGAGTGCCAGGTGTAATATCCACTCCTCTCTCTTTCTTTCTCTTCAGATGAGGGATGGTCGCAGGTAAGGAGAGGCCTCCATGTTCAGAGAAGGATTACTATCACACAGCCTTCCTGCGACAGCGAGGGAAAGGTAAGTAGACACATATATATGTAATTTAAGAATGCTGTGGTATATAATTAGATTATAATACATATTCTGTAAGTAGTATCTTATGGTTGTCATGTAACTTGCCATATTGCAGGAGACGCAGGTGATGTACGGTGGGTGGAGCCGAGAATCTGTGAGGAGAATGTGACGGCGCTGTGGCACTGCCCCCACAGGGGGAGAGAGGCCTGCCCGCCCCTGTAACCCTGGCTTCTACAACACCAACGACTCCACCTGCTTCCCCTGCCCTCCTGGAACACACTCTGACGGCACCTCAGGTACACACACACACACACACACACACTATATATATATTCACATGTGTATATACATAAACAGCACTCACGTGTGTATTGCTGTATATTGAAATGAAATGTGTTGTTGACGGTTATGTGTATCTGTCCCAGTGTGTGAGGAGTGTCCTTCGGGACAGAGCCAGTACTAGGGTATGAGTATAAATGGTGGAACGTTCCTCCCTTCCAACATGAAGACTTCCTGCTTCAACGTGGGCAACCCGTAAATGTGACGACATGAACGGTGAGACGGAAACATGGCTAGGTGATTAGGTCAAGAGAATGTAATATATGTTGTAATAACATGTCATAGGTGAATAGTAAATATGTCTAATACAGACATCCTGCTAGATATGTAATAACTCTGTGTCTCTCTGACCAATGGGAGCGGGGGAATAGATATGTGGTGTCCTCAGTTTGTAGGGAGTAAGTGGAAGTTTACATACACTTAGGTTGAGTCATTAAAACTCATTTTTCAACCACTCCACAAATTTCTTGTTAACAAACTTATAGTTTTTGGCAAGTAGTTAGGACATCTACTTTGTGCTGACACAAGTAATTTTTCCAACAATTGTTTACAGAGACAACGTGAATTATAATTTCACTTACAATTCACTGTATCACAATGGGGTCAGAAGTTTACATACACTAACTTGACTGTGCCTTTAAACAGCTTGAAAATTCCAGGAAAATATGTCATGGCTTTAGAAGGTTTCTGATAGTATGATATAATTTAGTAATTGGAGGTGTATCTGTGGATGTATTTCAAGGCCTACCTTCAAACTCAGTGCCTCTTTGCTTGGACATCATGGGAAAATCAAAAGAAATCAGCCAAGACCTCAGAATGGGACCTCCACAAGTCTGGTTCATCCTGGGGAGCAATTTCAAACGCCTGAAGGTACCACGTTAATCTATACAAACATTAGTACGCAAGTATAAAGACCATGGGACCACGCAGCCGTCCATACCGCTCAGGAAGGAGACGCGTTCTGTCTCTAGAGATGAACGAATTGCGAAAAGTGCAAATCAATCCCAGAACAACAGCAAAGGACCCTGTGAAGATGCTGGAGGAAACAGGTACAAAAGTATCTATATTCACAGTAAAACGAGTCTATATCGACATAACCTGAATGGCCGCTCAGCAAGGAAGAAGAAGCCACTGCTCCAAAAAACCGCCATAAAAAAGCTAGACTACGGTTTGCAACTGCACATGGGGGACAAAGATCATACTTTTGGAGTAATGTCTCTGGTCTGACGTAAACAAAAATAGAACTGTTTGGCATAATGACCATAGTTATGTTTGGAGGAAAATGGTGTATTGGTAAAATAAGAACACCATCCCAACGAGCACGGGTGCCAGCATCATGCTGTGGGGGGTGCTTTGCCGAAAGGCAGGAGGGACTGGTGCACTTCACAAAATAGATGGCATCATGAGGAAGGGAAATTATGTGGATATATTGAAGCAACATCTCAAGACATCAGTCAGGAAGTTAAAGCTATCGCAAATGGGTTTCAATGGGACAATGACCCCAAGCATACCCCAAAAGTTGTGGCAAAATGGCTGAAGGACAACAAAGTAAGGTATTGGAGTGGCATCACAAAGCCCTCTGACCTCAATCCTATAGAACATTTGTGGGCAGAACTGAAAAGCTGCAAAGTAGCAAGGAGGCCTACAAACCTTACTCAGTTACACCAGCTCTGTCAGGAGGAATGGGCCAAAATTCACCCAACTTATTGTGGGAAGCTTGTGGAAGGCTACCCTAAACGCTTGACCCAAGTTAAACAATTTAAAGGCAATGCTACCAAATACTAATTGAGTGTAATTAAACGCCTGACCCACTGGGAATGTGATGAAAATAAATAAAATCTGAAATAAATCATTCTCTCTACCATTATTCTGACAACCACATTCATAAAATAAAGTGGTGATCCTAACTGACCTAAGACAGGGAATTTTTAATAGATTAAATGTAGAATTGGTGGGAAACTGAGTCTAAATGTATTTGGCTAAGGGTGTGAACTTCTGACTTCAACTGTAGATGTGTGTTTAATAGAATGTACAATCACAATAATATGTTGTTGTTCAGGCTGGGAGGTGGCAGGGGATCACATCCGCAGTGGTGCTGGAGGCTCGGATAACGATTACCTCATCCTGAACCTGCATGTTCCTGGCTTCAAGTTAGTCTTGGCTTGACTGTATAATATTGTTAGCGCTCACATGTTTTCCTGGTCAGGTCATGTGGTCAGAATGAACACATGGCTATGATTATTGTGAAGCATTGCATATATTATTTTTTATTGGCCCGGTGTGTGTGTGTGTGTTAACTGTGTGTGTGTGTTCTGTCAGGTTACCAACATCACTTGCTGGGATGACCGGGACTGAGTTTGGCCGGATCACATTTGTCTTCGAGACAATCTGCTCTGCCGACTGTGAGCTCTACTTCATGATGGTGTGTACGTGTGTGTCAGACTATTCGCATCTGCACGAGTGTGTGTCTAGGATCTCAGGGAAATGTTACTGCCAATATGTGTATTAGCCAGTAAATCAATATTATTAAACCCAACATAGCCAGTATGACATAGCCAATACATGAGTGACCTACTTCCATACTGCTATTGAATAAACACATATCAATATCTATGTTTGTTAGTAAAGCCATATACAGCAGAACAGGTTTCCCCAACTGGCGGCCCGCGGCCCCCCCATGTCTTCTGAGCCCAAATAAATAATACAAAATATAGTTGTTGGACGTAAAACACTGTAAAAACATCAGCAAATCAGCTACAAGTGATTTTAATTTCGGAAATCTGTTCCCAAGTATTCCCACGTATAATAGAGAGATATATGTGATCGCATACAAATGTACACAAGGTTTGAAATGAATATGTTTTAGTCAAATATTATGCTTGGGCTTCTTGTGGTCAATTTGCATTATGCAAATTATGTGTAATTCTGTTCCGGCCCTCTGACCATCCGCTCAAGAAAACATTGGCCCGCGGCTGAATCTAGTTGATAATCCCTGCAGTAGACCCAGTTAAAACAACCTATGTATCCAAATGAAACCAAAGTATATTTGAGCAAACACAGCCAATCACAGTACACAATATACACAACTAAATCACCGTAAAGCAGTGAGATTTCAGATAAACCCGTCACTGTGTAAATTGTAAACTAGAGTGATCTGCTCCCATATAAACCCTGTGTGTGTCGCACCCTGCAGGATGTGAACAGGAAGAGCACCACGGTGGTGGAGTCATGGGAGGGCAGTAAGGAGAGACAGTCCTACACACACATCATGACCAAGAACGCATCCGTATCATACACTTGGGCCTTCCAGAGGACCAACCAGGCTCAGGACGTGAGTACACACACACACACACACACATAAAATGCACAAAACACACACACACACAGTGACACTGCACACACACATGCTACACACACACACTCACATACTGCACTCTATATAATATATTTACGTGTGTGTATCTAGGTGCGTCTGTACATCAGTGACGTGGTGAAACTCTACTCAGTGAGTGTGACAAATGTCCAGGATGGCGTGGCATCTGCGTGCCGGGCCTGCGCCCTCCTATCTCAGAGTTCTCAGCGGTCTGGGTCGTCGTCGTGTATTCCATGCCCAGCTGGGTTCTACATTGACAGAGACACCAACCGGTGCCAGGAGTGCCCCCAACACATACCTGTCTGGTCACCACACATATGGCGAGGATGCGTGTCTGCCCTGTGGCCCCGGGAGTAAGAGCAACAAGGTCATATATTACAAACACAAACACACAACTCACATATAATCATACAACCATAGGTTACAACCTTACAAACGAACCTTACGTAACCATTATAATCATTAGAACCACTTTATAACATGAAATCCTCATAACCTAATCTAAAATCTCAGGGCCATTCTTATATGATTTTTACTCTCATCCAGATCAACAGTTAACAGTCTCTGCTCTGGATAAGAATGTACTTTTTAGCATGGTACTATCATGTGTGTATAATGTGAGCCGCTAGTTGTGTGATGTGTTTTGACATGATGCTATTGTGCCCCCTTCTAGGAGCACTCTCGTTGCTATAGCGACTGCTCCTTCAGTCACAAGGAGAACAACCGCACCCTGACCTTTGACCTGAGCTCTCGAGCACCGTGGCTCGCTCACCAACGGCCCCAGCTTCACCTCTAAAGGCACCAAGTATCTCCACATCTTCCCAACGTCAGCCTGTGTGGACACCAGGTAACACACACACACACACATCAGCTTGTGTGGACAGACGAGATAACACACACATACCTCAGAGTCGTCGGTGTGTGTTCTGTTTCAGGGGAAGATGGCAGCTGTCTGCACAGATAATGTCACCGATCTCGCCAGTAAGGACATGGGGAGTGATTCCACCCAGTTCGTCAACTCTGTGGACAGCTTCATCTGTCAATCAACCATCATTCCTGCGGATGGGCGGGGCTTCAGGACGGCTCTGGCATCCCAGTCTATCAGTCTGGCTGATACCTTCCTCGGTGAGATGGCAATAGAATAGTGCCTTAATTACTGTAATAATGATTAAAGGACAGTGCCACAACCACAAGTAGTCATATAGGCAAAGCACAAAGTATACTCTTGATACAAAAACAGATTTATTTTCAACCATTTCATTTGAAAGTTGTTTTTTCTTTTTCTTTTTTTGTCTCTCTCAGGAGCGACAGTGGAAAGTGTTTTAGACGGAATAAACGCCAGACCAGAACTCTTCTCTGACAACTCAAAAGGCATTCCAGACATCAACTTCTTCTACAGGTAGGCCAGTGTAGAGCTAGACGCCATAGAACAGTATTCATAGTTGAATGGTTCCAGTGAACACCAGTCAGTGTGGTTGAAAGTGTGTGTGTTTGATCATGCTCTCTCTTTCTCAGGTCTACTCAGGCGACTGGATCCTGTGAGCGTGGTCGGAGTGCGGTCATGACGATACGCTGCAACCCAGAGAAGACCGACCGCGGGCAACTCACAGTTCCCAGGTACACACACCTGTCTGACTGTCTGCTCAACATCACCTGTCTGACTGTCTGCTCAACATCACCTGTCTGTCTGCTCAACATCACCTGTCTGCTCAATATCACCTGTCTGACTGTCTGCTCAACATCACCTGTCTGACTGTCTGCTCAACATCACCTGTCTGATCCTATCTGCTCAACATCACCTGTCTGACTGTCTGCTCAACATCACCTGTCTGACTGTCTGCTCAACATCACCTGTCTGACTGTCTGCTCAACATCACCTGTCTGACTGTCTGCTCAACATCACCTGTCTGACTGTCTGCTCAACATCACCTGTCTGACTGTCTGCTCAACATCACCTGTCTGACTGTCTGCTCAACATTTGAGCTGAAAACATTTCTGTATTATTTGTGTGTGAATTTTCGTCAGCTCTTCTACATTTCTCCTGTGTTGTTTTGTGTGTGTGTGTGCGTGCAGTGCGTGCCCTGCAGGTACGTGTAGACGGCTGTGCGTTTCACTTCCTGTGGGAGAGTGGAAGTGCCTGTCCCCGCTGTGCACCCAGGACGACTATCACCAGATAGAGGGAGCCTGTAAGGGGAGGGGTCCAGGTAACCACCCTCTGTTCCCTCTCTCTTCCTCTCCTTTAACACACTCATGCTACTCTTACTTTCACTTCTTAGCATTTCAATTGAACCTACTCTCTCTTCTTCTCTACTCTCTCCTCGGTCACTTCCTCCCTCCTTCCCTCTACTTCTTTCTCTCTTTCTCTCTGTAGGGAGACTCTGTCTGTGTGGAATGAGCCAAAGCTGTGCACCAAAGGCATGTCCCTGCCAGCTAAGAGCTCCGCCCCCTGCGAGGCCATCGCCCCTATGGCTAAAGGTGGGGGTAGGGGCGGGGCCTTCTTAGCTGTGCTGCTCATCTCTCTCACCTGCTATTTCTGGAAGAAGAACAAGAGGTGATTGACTGACACCTGTTAATCAAATAACCATCCTAGCCATAGGATGTAGTACAACGCTCTGACTCCTGCATCTCTGTGTCCTGTGTGTTTCTGTGTCGCTTTTATGGCGCCTGTCAGGCTGGAGTAGACGTATTCTCGGCTGGTGATGTCAGCCAATAAGGAGTGTGAGCTGCCGGCGGCAGATAGCTGTGCCTTTGGCCCGAGGGGGAGGAGCCTGAGGATGACGTGGTCTACTCCCACAAACCCTCCCTGCTCGGCAAGCTCAGGGCCATCGCCAACAAGGTACCTGTGTGTGTGTGTGTGTGTGTGTGTGTGTGTGTGTGTGTTTGTGTGTGTGTGTATTAACCCTGTGTGCATCTCTATCCTTCAGCAGAGGGAGGGAGACAGCAGTGAGTCGGTACAGCTGAAGTCATCCCAGTCTGAGAGATGGGTCTGGGGGTAATGACAAGAAAGAAGAGAGAAAGGAAGAAAAAGAGAAGAAAGAAGAGAGAGTTGGTAGGAGTTGGCACTGAGTTCCACTCCTCTTCATGTCTCCTGGGCTCTGCTTATTCCTGAGGACTCCATCGTGGCACCAGCCGCTCCAGTTTCCTCTGTAAAGGCACCTGTTCCCATGATTCTGACTGAAACTGGGAAGTGGTTTGGCTCCCAACCCTAGACCCTACCACACAGGGGAACACAACCCTGCTTATTGCCATGGATATTGAAGGGCTGCAAATGAAAGAAATGGTCACTGTTTTTGTATATTTCATATTGTCATTTGGAGTTGATCTGTACAGTCATGTCCAAAGTATTTATCATTATTAATGTTGTTATGATTTATCTTTATTAAATTCTCACTTGGCTTTGGGGGCGTGTTTGTATTTGTGTGCAGTTCTGTTATGCAAGGCTACACATTATTATTATTATTATTATTATTATTATTTATACAACAGTAGTTAATGGGGCCTGGAATACTCCTGAGAATACCCTGTCTTGCAGATTTAGAGCAGTTTGCTCACATCTCAAATGTACCATGAAGTAAAAAAGACAACACACGCACACAAATAAATCCATTATTTCCCAGGAAGTCCCATTCTCTCGTTGCAATTCCATTCCGTAACGTAATTCCCCGCCTCCAGACCAGTTTCCGCTCTCCTGAGAGAAAACACTCCGCCTGCAAATCATCGACGACCGCAGGAAAGTTTAAATATAGCCTACAAAAAGAATACAATCGGATTTGTTAACGTTTGCGTTATCGCTGATTCTACGCTGGAAATCCGGATAGAGCTCGGTCGCAGTAGTCGAGGGATGGCTGAAATGAGGATGAGCTGAACTCGAGCTGGTACAGTTACGGTACGGAATCATCTCTTTGGTCTGGATACTTCGGCCATGCTGTTTAGGATAAATCTAAAATCATCCCAGCAGTCTGGGCATCAATCCAGTCTGCGTACTTTTCTAAAACTTTTATGAGAATATATGCTTGAAAATTATGTTAGATTTACGCACGACCAAAGTTATCTGTTTACAACGTCAACGAATTAAATCCGAAGTGTGGCCAAAACCATTGGACCTGGCTGCTAAACAATGGCATTTTCTTTGAACAGAATTTACATCATAACACTATCAGAATCATACACTAACATAACACAATGCTTCTTTCTCGTTCCTCACCAATTGTCACTTCCTGTGGTGGCGATGTAGAAAAAATGATTAAGGGGGAGTGCAATCTGTGATTTATTATTCTGTTTTTGGCCTAAAAGTGATGGTAGATTTCTCTCTCTCTCTCTGTTTCTTGTGTGTGTGTGTGTCTCAGAGCCCACCACATGTTATTGGCTCGGTAAAGAATTTCCAGTAGAACAGAACTACTATTACATAGAACAACAGTAGGCCTACATGAAAGAGTTGTGTGTGTACTTTGTCTTACAGGTCTCTCCGCTGAAGGCTCGAAGGCACCATCCAATTCCTTATCTAAGTGGTAAAATTATTCCGAGAGAGAGAAATTACATTCAATCATTCTGAATTATGAGAGCGGTTTACCAGTTTAAATAGTATCAATTGTCATGCCTCAACACAACCACAAGAGGGCAGCACTTTCCGAGGAAATGTGACTGAATTAAAACATTGTTCATTATGTTCTTTCGTTTTTCAAATGCATTCTGTTATTTCTCCGTGGCTATCTGGAGGTTTTGGCTTTGTGCTCGTATATACGACATTCCCAAACACTTTTATATCATTGTGCAAACGCTGCCCTCTTGTGGTTTCGTTGAGGAATTACAGCGGAGTATATTTTCACAAGTAAATGTCAAACCGATGGATAGGAGCTCATAATCTTTGTGTCAATTGTACACTCACCTGGGAAAATGTAGGCCCTACTCTGTTGTAATCCCTCAAGAGATCAACCAAGTTTTTTTTACAGGGACGAGCAAAAAAACATGGTTTAATAGATTGGTTAGCTGACAATGTCACAAAAACAATGTGCACGCTTCTATGGGGATCAGAAATCAGTGTGTTGTGATTCTGGGTGGCCAGATTGCTAGCAAGAATGACAAGTGCCATGTGGGGAATCGTACGTGGCTCGTTTAATTTTGTTATTGATACCATGTCTTGTTTTGACTGATTTGATGTCAATGCTAATATGGCCCAAATTCGCAAGCTAACCAACAACTTTACCGATGTATTTGAGAGACAGCAGGTGCTCATTATGTACATGTATTTATGTTTTCAATAAACATTTGAAAACGAAATGCAGTTTATATGTTAACATTTTAAAGCCAACCCCGCGTGTTTTGCCCTACAGTTGTGCAAGCGTTGGTTTTGTTGCTAAACAACCAACCCTTCTATACCTGCCAGTTTAGATTTGTTTACTTTGCCAACGCTGCACTGGTGGTTTCTTGAGGAATTACAACAGTTTCGCAAGTGAGGTGAGTGCAGTATTACTATTTACTAGTACCTGTGGAAATCCACTCCGTTGTTACTCCTAAAATGATACAAGTTAGAGCAGTGTTTGAAGTAATCAAGATTTTCAGTCACCTTTGAATTGTAGTCGATCGCTGATCATTTGCAAGGCAGAAACGTGCAAATTCTTCACAAAACTTGTCATAAATTACTTTGCCCTTTTGTGGTTGTTTGAGGTTTCTACAGTTTTACATATATAAACTGCCCTTTTATTTGCAGATCGTCACAGCATCACCATGGCTCGCGGCTGCCTCTGCTGTGTCAAATACATGCTGTTCCTTTTCAACCTGCTCTTCTGGGTGGGTGAACAAACTCACTATAGACATAATTTTCAAACATTGATCTTCTGATTCTGCGTTCTATTTTATTATTAAATCATACTATACTAACGGTATAATAATGATAAGAGTAAAGATAAACATTTATTTATATTTTATTCTGCCTCTTTCAGTTGGGGGGCTGTGGTTTGTTGGGTGTGGGGGTGTGGTTGTCTGTGTCTCAGGGCAGCTTTGCCACCCTATCACCATCCTTCCCCTCCATCTCCGCCGCCAACCTCATCATCACCCTGGGTGCTGTCATCATGGTTACAGGCTTCCTGGGTTGCCTGGGTGCCATCAAGGAAAACAAGTGTCTGCTGCTGAGTGTGAGTGAACTATACTACCCATGATGCACCACACTACATTGCTTGCCACATTGGCAACCTCACCTGCCTCTCTCAATTGTTCCCTGTAGTTTTTCATCACGTTGTTGGTTATTCTGTTGGCGGAGCTGATCCTTCTCATCCTGTTCTTCGCATACACAGACAAGGTAAGACTTCTCTAGAAGCCACCCGTCAATTCAAACCCTGTTTATCCTTCCTCCTATGGTTCCTGTTCCCATAGTGCTCTGTGTGCCTCTGCCTACATTTCTCATGATCCACTGTGTGTGCAGGTGAGTGAGAACGCCAGACAGGACCTGAAAGAGGGACTTGCTCTGTACAGCACCGACAACAACGCTGGCCTCCGCAACGCCTGGAACACCATACAGACAGAGGTATGGTACCTAACTACTAATGAGCTACCATACAACCTGACACTAAGAGCATAGCATTCCATCAAGGGAGAGGTGCAATATATAACCCTGTCTCCTCTTTCTCCCTGTCAGTGGCATTGTTGTGGGGTGAATGGGTACACAGACTGGCACACTGCCCTGCAGGAGAAGGTGGTTCCTGACCGATGCTGCCAGGATATCTACCAGGACTGTGGGCGCAATGCCACCAACCAGTTCTGGACACAGGTCAGTTTGTGTTAGTTTAAAAATGTGTGTCTGATCTCTCCCTTCCATCAGGCAGTGTGTGTATCCATGTGTGTCTGCATGTGTAGGAGTGTCCTTTTTCACCTCTCAAGATTGTTTCTCTCTTGTCAGGGTTGCTATGAGAAGGTGGAGGAGTGGCTGGATGACAATAAACACCTGCTGGGAACCATCGCCATGTGTGTTCTGGTCATACAGGTAAGGGGGGGTGTGTGTCTGAACATACAGATGTATATGTAATGATGTTGTTGCAGTGTGACTGATGTGACCTTCTGTCTGCAGCTCCTGGGTATGGCCTTCTCCATGACTTTGTACCAGCAGATCCACCGATCCGGGAAGAAGTATGAAGCTTAACACACACACACACAGGGTTTGAGACCTATTACTTTTATACAAAATTATACTCTAAAAGAGCAAGGACACACGAGAAAAAGCTTTTTTATTTAGTGTTTATATTTACACACCCTTGTATCATTTTTGTGCACAAAGGCAATATTGTTTTTTAATGATCATCTTTACTATTAATAATCAGTGTTCTTGGCGGGATTCAATCTTGCATTCATTTGCCCCTCCCTGTGGCACACAACAAGCGTCCATTCCTGGCACAAGGATTTATGGCTGATTTAAGACAGAAACCTCAACCCTGTTACGGTCAACCCTGTTACTTTAAAGACACTATTGGCACTTATTATTGGATCATTTTTTTACCGCTTAATGTGACACCGCTTATGTGAAATTGTTTGTTTTGACCAATTTACACTACCAAAATGTTATCATTTTGTGGAACGACCCAAATGCAGCATATAGCGCAATCGGAAATACCCTTTAAAAGCTGCGTTGTCGACAACCCGCAGTCGGATTGAATCGCTCTAGTTCAGTTATGGGGGGACTAAGGGGTGGGTGAGGAAGGGGGTTGGATTGTGTGGGAGTAGACACCCTCAGTCATCCAGAATAGAATGGCTTGAACACAAAAGAGTAAAGGGAACAAGAGGTTCGATTCCATGCCTTAGAAATCCTTAAAACAGACTGAAGTTATATATATTGTATGGATTTATTCTTGTAAAACCAGTGTTACTGAGATGTGTTCAATAAAAGTTAAGCTTATTCTGTCAAATTGCTGGCAGTTTTTTCAAATTCTGTTTACTAAAGCATCATCTTCAGGTGAGCCCCAGGAGAAACATGCCAATGCCACCTCGATTGCCTCATGATTCTGAGGTTGTATGTTCAAGAGAATGTGCAAGAGGTTGTGGCTCAATCGTTAGAACCCCTGTCTCATAACCTTGAGTTTGCAGGTTTAAACCTCAACTCTTACACTTGTGTGGATTTCTGCAACTCTTAATGTCAAACAAAGAAAAGTGTGAAGGAGTCTGGCTCAGGGGTTAAATCTCCACCTTGCACCACTGCAGTTGTGAGTTCAAACCTTAACTCTTACACTTCAGTCAAGATCTGCAACTCAATATCAAATAATTATACCATGGCATTATTGAATACTCATTTCTGATTGGCTTGAAAGGCATTCTAGAGCGTGCATTATTTCCTATAACACACGGTATATTTGCATTTTAGAGTTCAATGGCTATAAATATACACACGTGTTATATGTTTGAGGGAAAGGGGGAAAAAAAAGGGCAAATTGAAAAAATTATTGCCATTGTTGAATTCGATTTTCATAATAGCAAGCTGGGACTGATGGTTTGGTTAGCTAAACCAGCAAATCTGTTTGTTTGGTTACCAAGGCAACTACTGTCGCTAACTACAAAACTTGCTAGCTACTTCACGGCTGTTGAACACATTTCTAGCGACAAATGTGTTAAATTATAGCCATGGTATAAAAGGGATAATCAACTCGGGCTCTATGCATTCTCTGGAAAATAATGCAACTCTGTGGAAGGTCAGTTCCACTCCGCTAGCGCCTCGTGGAACATAACTTCCACGTCGTTCATTATTTTCCATAGAACGCATAGCCTCTTATTGATTATCCCTTACACAAAGAGAAGAGGGAGAAATGTGAAGCAGTCAGTGGCTCAGTACTTAAATCCCTGCCTCCTACCAAGACGTTATGGGTTCAAACCTCATCTCGTGCTTTTATGTACGTTTCAACAATTCTCCATGTCAAACATAGAGGGGAGTGTGAAGGAGTCTGTGGCTCAGGCGTAAGGATCTTGCCCCACACAAGGAGCAGGTTGTTAGTCCAGAGCCGCTCTGGCTCATGGTTGCCTACTTGGGACTCTGCTAGTCAGTGAGTCAAAGGGCAGTGGCGCAATAAGCAGGGGTGGTTAAAACCTGGGGTGCCCTGCGACTTCAGAGCAGTGGTTATGGAGAACATTTCCCGAAAAGAGTGGACACTTCATTTTTAACTATAGGCAACTCTCCATTTAAATACTAAGTGTCCACTTTTTTTCTGGAGATTTTTCTCCATAACCATCTTTGAGTGGCAACACCATTCACGCAACCATGCTCCAGTGCCGCACGGGGCTGGAACCAAGGATCCTATGGTTGGAGGGCGAGATCCTTACCACTGAGCCACCAATTCCTTCACACTATCCTCACATCGCTTCATATATTTGACATAAACATGTCTGTAAACAAAAAAATGCACAAGCGTTTAGCTCAATGTTCAACTTGGCGGTCTCCCATGTCTACCCCAACCCAATGGTTAAACAAACTACAATGATTCCCAGTCCTCAAAACCTACAAAGGTTATAAAAAGCAGTCTCTGCTTTCTCTGACCCTCAGACACTGAGCACAGTCCCTTTGCAACACTACTGGTATCCTTGATCAGTTGAGTTGGCAGATAGAACAGCTGTATGGGACTACAGGCTGAGCTTCCTCACTAATGATTCAATAACTACTGAAATGATTCACTCACCTCGCCTGTGTTAGCTTTCCTAACTCTCCTACAACCTCAGAGAGAGACAAGAAGGGGAGGGGTGTAGAGCTGAAGGGCGAAAGATTAACAGAGCAAGAAAGAGAGGAACCAAGGGTCAGAAGGTCTCCAACCTAAATTGGGGCAAATAGATGACAGAGCAAGAATGGAGACTTTTATTTATGGTAAGAAAAAGGCACAACATTTAATCACATTCTTTTTAACCAACACTTCCTAGATATTAACCCTACAGTCATTTGGATATTGCAGAAACAATGGTTCAAAGCCCATACTCAAATGTTACCACATGGTTCAAAGCACATACTCACATACCCCACTGACCAAGACATAGAATATCAGGTTAATATTAACTGTCTATTTACAAATCCTTGACTGTGAGCTGTGTCCATTTATAGACACACACAGCCCTGTCCAAAGGCCACAGGGCCGTGTGTGACTATGCCTGGGGGAAGAACGTCAGTTATCCAAACCCAATTTTGGAGTTAGAAGTCCATGGTTTTGTCGTTGTTGTAGACGACGTTGCCCCTGATGACAACGTAGCGAATCAGTTCCTGGTGTCCTCCTAACTGGTAGATGAGATGCTCCCACCTGCCGGACAACACCATCAACACAACACTGTCAGTCCACACACACACACATCTACACTAAAGTGTCAGCCACACTCACACAATCAACACAACCTTAGGCAGTCTCACTCACACAATCAACACAACCTTAGGCAGTCTCACTCACACAACCGGTTCCATTCACACAGCTACTACATTTTAGACAATGCCATACACAGTCCTCACTACAATTACAAGATAACCTTTCAGCAGCTAGATTACTTAACTGTCAACTGGAACATACACTGTGGTGTCTAACCATTAAATGAAGCCAGCTCTTAGAATATAGTAGTATTTATTGAGAGCAACTTTACCGTGGTGCGTTGAGGACCAGCAGGTCGGCGTGTTTGTTGACCTCCAGGGAGCCGTGCGTGAGAGCGTCCCAGGCGTAGGCTGCGTTGATGGTGGCGGCGGCCAGAGCCTCGGGCATGGACATCCTCATGTTGACACACGCCAGGTGCATCACCACCGGCTGGGATAGACAGACAGGGATCAATAGATGATGACAGAGGGATCGCTACAGAGAGGCTTTTTGCCTTCTCCTCCCACTAACTCATTGACCTTATCCCCACAGCCCCCTCCATCTTTCCCCCCCTAACTTCCCTACTCCTCCCACCTCCAATCACCCACCATAGAGCAACAGTAGGCATTAGGGTTGAAGTCACTGCCCAGGGCAACAATGACCCCAGCATCCAGCATGTCTCGGGCCCGCGGCTGGGTTAACCGCAGGATGTAAGCGGTGGTTGGGAGCAGGACGGCGGCGGTCTTAGCTGTCGCCATGGCAGCGATGCCCTCATCTGTCACCTCCTCCAGGTGACTGATAGCCAAGGCACCGAGCTCTGCCCCCAGCTAGCACCACCAGAGAAAAACACACACACACAATACAGGAATGGTTAAGTGAGATGGACAGTACCATAGACATTTAAATAATACGTACTGGTACTAAACCAGCTGTTGTTACCACAGTGACAGTAAAGAGGCGCAGGTTGATGATGCGTACCTGTGCAGAGTTCATGGGGTGCAGCTCGTCTCCGTGGAAGTTGATGTTGAGGCCCATGTCCAGGCCGGCCTGCAGGATGGAGGATGTGGAGGCCAGGTCAAACACACCCTGCTCACAGAACACATCTATGTTGTCCACCCTCAGGGCCCCCGTTGACATACGCTCACGCAGCTGTGGCAACTGGACCTGAAGGATGTCTGTTGTCGCCTCGGCAACAGTCTTACCCCTGGGAAAGAATTAGAAGGGGTGGGTATTTAATAACACCTAATGAGGATGAAAGTCAGTAGGGTTAGCTGTATGGGTGAATGTAACACAGTGGTCATGACGGGGTGGATGTGAGGTGGGTCTGTTCAGGAGTATGGGGGGGGTGTTCAACAGCATGGTGTAGAGTGTGTGTGTTCAGTACTTAGGGACTGCGTGTGCTCCACAGTAGGTAGACGATATATTGATTGGCAGGGTCGTCTGGCCGTCTCAATGACCTCCAGCATCTTCAGCTCTGTCTGCAGCTCCAGGCCATAGCCACTCTTACACTCCACCAAGGTGGTGCCTGCCCGCTGCATCCGACCCAGCCTGCCTGTCAGAGAGGCCAGCAGGGTGGAGGCAAGAGCAGCCCGGGTGTGCTCCACTGTGAAGTGGATCCCTCCTCCGGCACGGTGCACATCCATGTAGGTGGCACCGGCCAACTGTAGGCACACACAGCATTACCTAGGCTGCATTTTGACAGGCAGCCTAATTCTGATATTTTTTCACTAATTGGTCTTTTGAACAATCAGATCAGCTCTAAAAAAGAGCTTGTGTGAAATGATCTGATGTGATTGGTCAAAAGTTTCCACCAATTAGTGGAAAAAATATCAGAATTGGGCTGCTTGTGTAAACGAAGCCCTACAAACCTTTACTTTTACTCTAAATGGTGAGTCAGATTACAATCTGTTGAGGCAGAGAGGGGATGGGACCCATGGAAGTCATATTTACCTTCATGGCAAATTCATGCACCCTGTCTCCAGCCCATACGGGGTGGGTGTGTGCATCAACCAATCCTGAAACACAATAATCAATGAGCACAGCTGTATTTCTGTAAAACCTCATTCTCTACATGCTAGAACACTATATCAATGTTTCAAATATTTGTATCAATAGAACAGGGGAGCATTCGGCAGGATCTAACGTTTTGGAACGTTCAAATAAAAATATGCTTTGTAGACCAAACATGGCTCTGTGACACACAGGAGGCTGCTGAGTGGAGAACAGCTCATAATAAATGGCCAGAACAGAGCAAATGGAATGGCAATCTAACACCTGGGTGCCGAAGTAAAACATGAGGTGTTTGATACCATTCCACTGATTCCGCTCCAGCCATTACCACAAGCCCGTTCTCCCCAATTAAAGTGCCACCAACCTCCTGTGCTCTGACATGTAGAATAATGTCTGCCCTATTCATGGCATTTCTATCTGCACCGTTTGACAAATAAACGTGGCCATGTTTACATGGTCCTTGCTATCCGGGATCCTTGGGACGTCCCTTCCCCGTTGAAGTTGACATTTTAAAATGGTACGGGTTAAGTTTAGGAAAGGGTTATGGTTAGGGTTAAGGATCCCAGATAGCACAACCATGTTGACACCTGTGTGCCTAGATCTACCGCCCCCTATTGTCCAGGGTGGTGTATTGCACTGATACTTGCCTGGAATGACACACATGCCAGTTGCATCGATGACTTTATCAAACGAGACCCCTGCATATTGGAAATCAATGGTGCTCGCTGGTCCAATATCCTTTATCAGACCGTCGCTGGACGAAAAAAAAACACAGCTCTTGTAATCAATAGTTTGCGATGGAATAACATTTGGTTTAGTTTAGCCAAAATTAAGTTTTGCTTTCACATAACTTTCAGAGCACGTTGGGGCAATCCGTACGCTGCGAAGTTTGACAGCCGCTGTCAACTCGTTCTAACCAAATTGTAACAAACATTAACTAGTAGCCAAACTATCGAACATTAAACAATGTTGCAAACTGCAGCCCAATCGGACATTAATGATACAATGAATCAATTTACCTCCCGATAACCAAACTACTGTTCTCAATCACACACACAGCCTTTTGCATCCCATCCTTCGTCAGGAACTTCTCACCGTTGTTGCAAATTAAAACCACCTGTTTCGCGTTCTTTACCAAAAGTTTGTTGGACATTTTGAAATAGTCGTCGAAATTAAGCTTAAAAATGTGAAGTATTTTTGTAAGTCACCTCTATTTCTACGTTGCCTCGCTGTCACTTTCTAGTGGTTTGGGGAAAAGTTAATATTTGAGGGCAGCATGGGTTCAAAGTGCACGAGCCAAGTCCGGGGCTGGGCTTTGGAAATTAGGAATACTGTACATTGATTGACAGGTTCTGTTTAATGTGTAGTGTTTGTTAATAAGGTTGAGACACCACATCAATCAGCTCCCTCACAAACCTGTAATAATACCACCAGACAGCAGGTTTAGGGAAAGGGTACAATAACCATTATTTTATTTATTTTTCTACAGTGATATAAATGTAATTAACTACATCATATTGGATCATAAACAGTAAAAAAAAAAATATGTTTCCTTGAAAGTTTCACACAAATAAAGCTAACTTGCTTCCCAAGAGTCCATTTTCCACATAGTGAAAATGCAAAAACAAAGATTCAAACACAACACTCATCCAGATCTTCAGTTGCAAGTCTCATCCTCTCCATCATTCTTTCATTTCTCCGTCCTCCTCTTCTTCCTCTACTCTCTAATATATAAAACATTATTGCACCTGTGGGTAGAGAATATGCACTTTAGATCTAAGAAAATTACACTGAGAACAGCCACCATGAAACACCTGCATCAGTCACACCATAAGTATGCTGGACACAGAAGTCCAGGGAGAATACATTTCTACTGGTATTCATGAAAGGGTTGACTTGCAGTTCCAACCCCCCAAAAAATCTGAATATAGACTTGCATTCTATTGCATAAAACATCTGATTTCAACAAGAAAAACTTTCTTCCTTCCCTCCTCCCTTTCTTGAACTGGGTATTATTTACTACGAAACAAACGAGCCGAGATGGGACTTTGAGGGACCTACCTGAACTTGTCCAATAAGAAACTCTTGTTTTTGTTGCAAAAAGCGTTTTGTTGCAACAGTCTACACTAATGAATACACCCCAGGTCACTGCTCTAACAGAGTTAGGTATTTCATAAATGCAGTCATGGCCGATCTTGATCACCTCAGGATTAAAGGACAAGAGGCAGAAGGCAACATTTTAGACAATCCAGAAAACGGCTCTTATTTACCTAACAAGTACTTCTCCAAGGTGACCAGCCAACGCTCCATCCACGTACTCTTCTGTGTTCGCCAACTGTCAAAACCAATGACAAAAACACCAGAAATGTACATAGGCATTAATCTGCACCAGCCACACACACTGTCCAGGTTAGGTGCAAAATATAAATTCTGAAGGGGACTTTTATTTTGACATGAGGTAAGCAGAGAGGAAGTGGGTCTAGAACAGACCCACATTTGGAAAGTCTTTAATAATACCATCCCATAGATATTTTGTTTCAAATTCCCCCGTCATAATGATCAACTGTCCTGCCCACCGGCACAGTAAGCTGAAATGGAATGGTCTTTAACTTCTGGCTTCCTACTGACTTTTTCTTTACAACCCATACAGTTGAAAGCAACGCTAGTGTATGTAAATACACCCGCGTTGCTAAAAGCACCTATGTCCAGGTGTGCTCCCTCACCTGCATGTTCATGTAGCTGTCCACAGACACTAGGTAGCCCTTGTACTCCATCCCCCACTTCAGCTTCACCATCACCGGCTTGCCTGTCAGTCCGTTCAGGAAGGGCTTGGGTTTCAGAGATAAAATGTAGCATAGTTTTGTTTGATAAAATTATTTTTATATAAAATGTAGGAACTGGGTTCTACAGTTTGAACCCCTGCTGTCTCTGGCTCCACACCCACCCCGCCATCTAGATTCTAGATGTGTAAAAGTTAGTGTATAAGCTAATGATCCATCATGTATGACATTCCTGGGAGTGTGTAAACGTATTATCATATCATTTTTGTATTTTCTCTATAGTTATGTACTTGAAAATGTATCAATTGAGCAGACTTGATACAAAAATAGTCCAGTATTGCAATGCTTCACTGGATCAATCTGAAACTTTGCACACACACTGCTTCAATCTAGTGGGCAAAATCTAAATTGTGCCTAAACTGCAATATTATATTGTAGCCTTTCTCTTGCATTTCAAAGATGATGGAACAAAAAATATAATAGAAAACATGTATTTTGGTTTGTATTATCTTTTAAAAAATCTAATGTCTTATATTCTCCTACATTAATTTCACATTTCCACAAACTTCAACGTGTTTCCTTTCAAATGGTATCAAGAATATGCATATCCTTGCTTCAGGTCCTGAGCTACAGGCAGTTAGATTTGGGTATGTCATTTTAGGCGAAAATTGAAAAAAGGGTCAGATCCTTAAGAGGTTAATGTGTAGGGAAGATCAGATGTCAATCATCTCAGATATACGCACATTAGATTTGTATCTGCAACATGACTTCTATTTGCTGCTCATTCACTGCAACTGCAATGAATGAATTGGATAACGTTAGCTTGCTGGAAAAAGGCACCAACTCAACTGCTAATCCGTTTTTCTTTCAAAAGATCCTGCCAATTTTATTATAACCAACAATATCAACACTCACCATTGCTGTGCAAAATGTTGTGCAATTCCCGCTATTATATCTTAGTAATTTACTATCTTTTCGACACAAAAACGTCCAGACTTGTTAGCTTGCACGCATTGCCGCCGAAACCAGGAAGCTGGACTTTCAACTTTGACCCAAAACAAAGGTTCATCGGATTGAGATGAAGAGCTCTAATTATTTATATACCGCCACCTAGTGTACTGAGAGGCGCAAATCATGAGACATGATTAAAATGTCCATGTTCATTGCTCATTGCGGCAGATATTTTAACGGAAAATGTTATAGATAAATAAAGGACAGTAAACTGCAATATTTATCCATGTCCATCTTCAAATGGTTGCATTTTATTCAAAAAGACTGCACATGTGTAGTGAACTGAACACGTATGGGGCAATAGAGCCCTCAAGCAGTTATTTTTTATTTCACCTTTATTTAACTAGGTAAGCCAGTTGAGAACAAGTTCTCATTTACAACTGCGACCTGGCCAAGATAAAAGCAAAAAGCAGTGTTACATACGGGGTAAACAAAACATAAAGTCAAAAATACAACAGAAAATATATATACAGTGTGTGCGAATGTAGTAAGTTATGGAGGTAAGGCAATAAATAGGCCATAGTGCAAAATAGTTACAATTTCGTATTAACACTGGAATGATAGATGTGCAAAATATGATGTGCAAATAGAGATACTGGGGTGCAAATTAGCAAAATAAATAACAATATGGGGATGAGGTAGTTGGGTGGGCTAATTTCAGAATGGCTGTGGAAGGTGCAGTGATCGGTAAGGTGCTCTGACAACTGACGCTTAAAGGTAGTGAGGGAGATAAGAGTCTCCAGCTTCAGAGATTTTTGCATTTCGTTCCAGTCATTGGCAGCAGAGAACTGGAAGGAATGGCGGCCAAAGGAGGTGTCGGCTTTGGGGATGACCAGTGAGATATACCTGCTGGAGCGCAGACTACGGGTGGGTGTTGCTATGGTGACCAGTGAGCTAAGATAAGACGGGGATTTGCCTAGCAGTGATTTATAGATGACCTGGAGCCAGTGGGTTTGGCGACGAATATGTAGTGAGGGCCAGCCAACAAGAGCGTACAGGTCACAATGGTGAGTAGGTAGTATATGGGGCTTTGGTGACAAAACGGATAGCACTGTGATAGACTACATCCAATTTGCTGAGTAGAGTGTTGGAGGCTATTTTGTAAATGACATCGCCGAAGTCAAGGATCGGTAGGATAGTCAGTTTTACGAGGGCATGTTTGGCAGCATGAGTGAAGAAGGCTTTGTTGCGAAATAGGAAGCCGATTCTAGATCTAACTTTTGATTGGAGATGCTTAATGTAAGTCTAGAAGGAGAGTTTACAGTCTAACCAGACACCTAGGTATTTGTAGTTGTCCACATACTCTAGGTCAGA
This sequence comes from Coregonus clupeaformis, assembly GCF_020615455.1. NCBI lineage: Eukaryota > Metazoa > Chordata > Actinopteri > Salmoniformes > Salmonidae > Coregonus > Coregonus clupeaformis. The sequence continues at coordinate 88,118 of NW_025535509.1, forward strand.
CCCGCCGAGAGCAGTGATTCTAGTCGGTTGGGCGGGTGCAAACAGCGTTCGGTTGAAGAGCATGCATTTAGTTTTACTAATGTTTAAGAGCAGTTGGAGGCTACGGAAGGAGTGTTGTATGGCGTTGAAGCCAGATGTGATATGAGCAAGCCCATACGTATATATCGTTATACATTTATAGGTACCTCTCAAACAATCGCCCCGTGGTGTTCCCAGCCAACTCCCAGTCTATCATGGCTCCAAAAGCCACACTTTCGCTGTCTCCAGCCCCTCCCCTTGCAACTCTCTCTTCCTCTCCTCTGGGAGTAGGCTCTTTTGAGGAGCTGTGTTTCGTGTTAGTGTTTCCAATATTCTGCCGTTATTTAAGGTACTTTAGTCTATTTATTTAAATCAAATCATTCCCACCTAATTAGTTAAAGTTGGTGCATGTTTATATTTCAACGATAAACCGAATTATTTCAGTCTAATTGTTTAACCAGTATTTTGCAGGGTCAAACATCAAACGTTACATCAAATAATCAACCAAAAAGCCTCAACCCAAGCACCTAAAACCAGTATTATGCTATGTCAAACATCAAACATTGAATCAAATAATAAACCGAATTGCTTCAACACAACTATTCAAAACCAGTGTTATGCTATGTCAAACATCAAACGCCACAGTTCAATCATATCAGCTCAAACGTTTCAGTTCAGTCAAACTAGTCATTCATCACTTTAGCTTTATGTTCCCAATTGTTATTAACGGGTTATACGGTTTAAGCAACCACAAACCCAACAGTTATCCCCAAATTATACAGTTTGGACAGCCACAGACGTTTTAATTCCCAATTAGTTTTCTATCAAGGTATACAGGTTTATCATTCACACTCTCATGCATACGACAACACTGCACTGTCTAACTTTTTATAGTTCCTCCTATGAGTTTTAAGTCATAGCTCGCACTGTCTAATCTACTTTAAAGTACCCCCTATGAGCCTCCAGTCATAGCTCGCACTGTCTATTCTACTTTAAAGTACCCCCTATGAGCCTCCAGTCATAGCTCGCACTGTCTATTCTACTTTAAAGTACCCCCTATGAGCCTCCAGTCATAGCTCGCACTGTCTATTCTACTTTAAAGTGCACCCCTATGAGCCTCCAGTCATAGCTCGCACTGTCTATTCTACTTTAAAGTACCCCCTATGAGCCTCCAGTCATAGCTCGCACTGTCTATTCTACTTTAAAGTACCCCCTATGAGCCTCCAGTCATAGCTCGCACTGTCTAATCTACTTTAAAGTACCTCCTATGAGTTTATCATGGCTCGCACTCCCATGGGTTTAACCATCACAATTATCAAACATTTGCATGGTATTTTATCAAATCGAATTAGTAATCTATAATCGTTATTTATAGAGTAATAGAGTTCACTTACATCAAACAGGTGCTTCACAAAATTAATTTGGATAAAGCCAATGTGCAGAACTTTAGTTACATAACAATAGGTGTCTGCTTACCTGTTTTAGAAGCCCGGGCACTTTGTGAAACACACGGTTCGACAACAGCGATGTCCAATAGGCTGGATGAATTCCAGCAAGTTCCGCTACCAGATCACAGTCGGAGGTCACCAATTGTTAGAAATTGCGTAATTCAAATCTGGTATTGGAATAAGAGAAAACATAATCAAGAGATATTCAATCCAAGCTAAATTTATTAAATGCAAAATGTATGTATGATAAGTATGTTGGTTCGTATACGGGCTCACTGAAATACCACGCAGGGCAGACAGAGAACTAATCCATTGTTACAGGTTCTTCTTCAAATACTCTGACAGAGATAGTTCCCACTCTCTGCTGGCCAATCAGAGTAGAGACTGAGCGTGGTTTAGACTTACTCAGCCAATCCGTTGGCGCACGGGCTGGTCCCAACCCCCTTGGCGCTCCACCGTTCCCAGGCATAAGTTGCTATCATAATAACCTGTGGAGTTAGCACCCAAAAGACACCATTCCACTGTACTACGTTCAAGGACGGTTCACAGACAACAAAGAGGCAGTGTTCGTATCTGTGAGAAATACAAGTCTTATCTATAAGAAATACAAGTTTTATCTCATCCTAGCCCCTAACGTTCCTCACATGAATCACAGCCTGTTATGTGAAACAATTTATATCAGTATAGTACAAACCTATGCTTATCATTAATGCATTCCTTCTAAGCTATTCATCACATACAGATCCAATTATGAGAAAATAGAAACCCCACAGAACTTTATCTGAGAAGTAGTTGGTGAACCAGGCGAGGCAGTCATTAGAGAAACCAAGGCTATTTAGTCTGTCAATAAGAATGCGGTGGTTGACAGAGTCGAAAGACTTGGCCAGGTCGATGAAGACGGCTGCGCAGTAACTGCTCTTTTTATCGATCGCGGTTATAATATAATTTAGGACCTTGAGCGTGGCTGAGGTGTACCCATGACCAGCTGGAAACCGGATTGCATAAGCGGAGAAGGTACGGTGGGATTCGAAATGGTCGGTGATCTGTTTGTTAACTTGGCTTTCAAATACTTTCGAAAGGCAGGGCAGGATGGATATACAGTGGGGAGAACAAGTATTTGATACACTGCCGATTTTGCAGGTTTTCCTACTTACAAAGCATGTAGAGGTCTGTAATTTTATCATAGGTACACTTCAACTGTGAGAGACGGAATCTAAAACAAAAATCCAGAAAATCACATTGTATGATTTTTAAGTAATTAATTTGCATTTTATTGCATGACATAAGTATTTGATACATCAGAAAAGCAGAACTTAATATTTGGTACAGAAACCTTTGTTTGCAATTACAGAGATCATACGTTTCCTGTAGGTCTTGACCAGGTTTGCCACACACTGCAGCAGGGATTTTGGCCCACTACTCCATACAGACCTTCTCCAGATCCTTCATGTTTGGGGGCTGTCGCTGGGCAATACGGACTTTCAGCTCCCTCCAAAGATGTCCTATTGGGTTCAGGTCTGGAGACTGGCTAGGCCACTCCAGGACCTTGAGATGCTTCTACGGAGCCACTCCTTAGTTGCCCTGGCTGTGTGTTTCGGGTCGTTGTCATGCTGGAAGACCCAGCCACGACCCATCTTCAATGCTCTTACTGAGGGAAGGAGGTTGTTGGCCAAGATCTCGCAATATATGGCCCCATCCATCCTCCTCTCAATACGGTGCAGTCATCCTGTCCCCTTTGCAGAAAAGCATCCCCAAAGAATGATGTTTTCCCACCTCCATGCTTCACGGTTGGCATGGTGTTCTTGGGGTTGTACTCATCCTTCTTCTTCCTCCAAACACGGCGAGTGGAGTTTAGACCAAAAGCTCTATTTTTGTCTCATCAGACCACATGACCTTCTCCAATTCCTCCTCTGGATCATCCAGATGGTCATTGGCAAACTTCAGATGGGCCTGGACATGCGCTGGTTTGAGCAGGGGGACCTTCCATGGCGCTGCAGGATTTTAATCCATGACGGCGTAGTGTGTTACTAATGGTTTTCTTTGAGACTGTGGTCCCAGCTCTCTTCAGGTCATTGATCAGGTCCTGCCGTGTAGTTCTGGGCTGATCCCTCACCTTCCTCATGATCATTGATGCCCCACAAGGTGAGATCTTGCATGGAGCTCCAGACCGAGGGTGATTGACCGTCATCTTGAACTTCTTCCATTTTCTAATAATTGCGCCAACAGTTGTTGCCTTCTCACCAAGCTGCTTGCCTATTGTCCTGTAGCCCATCCCAGCCTTGTGCAGTTCTACAATTTTATCCCCGATGTCCTTACACAACTCTCTGGTCTTGGCCATTGTGGAGAGGTTGGAGTCTGTTTGATTGAGTGTGTGGACAGGTGTCTTTTATACAGGGAACGAATTCAAACAGGTGCAGTTAATGCAGGTAATGAGTGGAGAACAGGAGGGCTTCTTAAAGAAAAACTAACAGGTCTGTGAGAGCCGGAATTCTTACTGGTTGGTAGGTGATCAAATACTTATGTCATGCAATAAAATGCAAATTAATTACTTAAAATCATACAATGTGATTTTATGGATTTTTGTTTTAGATTCCGTCTCTCACAGTTGAAGGTGTACCTATGATAAAAATTACAGACCTCTACATGCTTTGTAAGTAGGAAAACCTGCAAAATCGGCAGTGTATCCAATACTTGTTCTCCCCACTGTAGGTCTGTAACAGTTTGGATCTAGAGTGTCACCCCCTTTGAAGAGGGGGATGACCGCGGCAGCTTTCCAATCTCTGGGGATCTCAGACGTTTACAGGGACTTTACAGTGTCCCAAAACTTTTTGGAGTTAGTGCTACAGGATGCACATTTCTGTTTGAAAAAGCTAGCCTTTGCTTTCCTAACTGATTATGTATATTGGTTCCTGACTTCCCTGAAAAGTTGCATATCGCGGGGGCTGTTCGATGCTAATGCAGTACGCCACAGGATGTTTTTGTGCTGGTCAAGGGCAGTCAAGTCTGAGGAGAACCAGGGGCTATATCTGTTCTTAGTTCTGAATTTTTTGAATGGGGCATGATTATTTAAGATTGAGAGGAAAGCACTTTTAAAGAACAACCAGGCATCCTCTACTGACGGAATGAGATCGATATCCATCCAAGATACTTGGGCCAGGTCAATTAGGAAAGGCCTGCTCGCTAAAGTGTTTTAGGGAGCGTTTTGACAGTGATGAGGGGTGGTCGTTTGACCGTGGACCCATTACGACGCAGGCAATAAGGCAGTGATCGCTGAGATCCTGGTTGAAGACAGCGGAGGTGTATTTAGAGGGTAAATGTGTCAGGATGATATCTATGAGGGTGCCCATGTTTACAGATTTAGGGTTGTACCTGGTAGGTTCGTTGATAATTTGTGTGAGATTGAGGGCATCTAGTTTAGATTGTAGGTTGGCCGGGGTGTTAAGCATATCCCAGTTTAGGTCACCAAGCAGTACGAACTCTGAGGATAGATGGGGGGCAATCAGTTCACATATGGTGTCCAGGGCACAGCTCGGGGCTGAGGGGGGTCTGTAGCAAGCGGCAACAGTGAGAGACTTATTTCTGGAAAGGTGAATTTTTAGAAGTAGAAGCTCAAACTGTTTGGGCACAGACCTGGATAGTCCGATAGAGCTCTGCAGGCTATCTTTACAGTAGATTGCAACCCCCTTTGGCAGTTCTATCGAGACGGAAACTGTTGTAGTTGTAGGGATGGACATTTCTGAATTTTTGGTGGCCTTAATAAGTCAGGATTCAGACACTGCTAGAACATCAGGGTTGGCGCAGTGTGCTAACGCAGTGAATAACTCAAACTTAGGGAGGAGGCTTAGGATGTTAACGTGCAAGAAACCAAGGCTTTGTCACGTTCGTTGAGAGACGGGTCAGACCAAGGTGCAGCGTGGTATGCGTACATGTTTATTATAACTGATAAACACTT